>NW_011887996.1:67406-83936 GCF_000806365.1 Fopius arisanus
ATATATATATATATATATATATATATATATATATATATATTGTCTACTTGTTTATAAATATATCTATTTCCTAGGAACACTAAAACACTCGTGTGTGTAAAGGATATATCTTAATCTTTCTCTCATTACAATACGTGTTATTATGATGAGGCCGTTTTCTGGCTATATTAGACAAAAGATTATTATTATATATATATATATTTTTTTTTTTATAATTTAGAGAAAAACGGGTTAAGTTGGGTGGAGGCTTTTCATTGTGACATAAATTGCTTCTCCGTCTTCCGAGGTGGACGCATTCTCGGGTTCTTCGCGGGTGGTGGTTGCTATTGGGGGTGATGGGAGTGGCTTGTATGTGCGAGTTGGCCTAGGCAAGGTATAGTATCCTTCAAAGGGAGCGACGTCAGGGGGGTTATTTGCAGGGGTGGAGTTCAGGGATGAAAAGGTGAACATCAAGGGGATACTTGATTCTATGCGTGAGGATCGTGGTCCTCCATCCCGTAGGGGGCCTCCTGCTTGGTCTGTACTAGTTGAGTCAAGAGGTTCTGGTGGCTCTTGTCTAGCCTTGGTGTCCAGATCCTTACTGAATCTTTTCCGAGCAATATATCGGTAGACCAATCGGGAGAAAAATAGATACAATACTAGGAATGAATTTGCAGCGCTAATAATTTTCCAGGGGGTCGCCGGCTCTTCGACGCCTATTTGGGTAGTCGTGGAGTAGTTATGATTCTGCTCTGAGATGTTGCGGAAAATAAGGGAAATTGATAAAGGATTTGATACTCCGGTTTTTAACTGCTCTTCGTATTCATTGATGCCGGGGAAAAGAGAGGTCAGGTTGAGGAGAGTCTGTGGGGCGTAGTCTGGCATGTGGGTGGTGACGTTTGCTTCTGCTGTGTTAGTCCTGAGTTTATTTCGCGTTTTTAATACACATCCCCTATTTATTCGGATTTTTCCGTTTGTCAGTGTAATGTCTACTGTGGGGAAAGACGGGCACCTAAGCTCGGCAGTTGTCGAGTTCGGGAGGCTCTACAGCCAGCTTCCTGGCCTTTCGAGAGGAGTCCAGATATCTTGTTTCTCTCCCACTACCTCTACGTTACATACCTGCAAGGTGCTATCATTATACTTATGGAATATGGTCATTTCGCAGGGAGCGAAATGTAATTATTTTTATCTTAATTTACGATATTCCCTCCTTTTCCTGGGAAATTCCTTCAGGTTTCTTTCTCTTTGCAGCTCTTAAAAGTACGTGGAGGTTAAATATGGGTGTAATATATTTATAAATATATGAAAAAGGTTAGCGTAATTTCCTTTCCAGGGGAAGGCCCGTGGTCGTTTTAAAATGAAGGGAGAAGAAAAAAGAAAACGGGCATTTTATTTATGGTGCTCATACCGGAAGGGTTTCTCACTCATCATTTGTAGATTGGGGTAAAGCTCTGGCGGCAATTGTTCCCTTGGTGCCATCGGTTGGGGCACTTCGGTCATTTTCTGTCCATTTTCGAGTTTCTCTAGGTTCATTAATTCAGCTTCATCCATCGTTTTATTACTCTTCTCTTTCTCATCCTTTTTTTCCTTCAGTTTCCTCAAAACTCCTATTCTTAAAATGCAGCAGGAAGGTGGTTAATGAGTCCCAGACGGCACCTATAAGCCATATGCTCCATCCGAAGGCGCGGTGGAGGGCATACCCATGAATAAAGGTGTCTATCATGAATTTGATGACTTTGGCGATCATAAATATGCCAATCAGTCCGGCACTAAAAGTTCCGAACCCTGTTAGCTATCCCCACACTTTTGCGGAGGCTTTATTAGCGATCTTTTCAATTGAATTTTCATCGAAGAAATTGGAGAACGCGATACCAGGCATATGTATATTTTCTCCCAGAGCACTCCTAGCGATGGTGTCCAGGACTGCCGTTTGTTCTTCGGGAAACATTAAGTGGTCCTGTAATTTCTAGAGGTCAGTCATAGAATAAATTCCAGATGTGGCCAGGCTGGCCAAGTTTTCGTATTTCCAGGTTGGCTTGGTCATTGGTTCTAATTCTTCTGGGCCATTACTGGAATTGGTAGAGGAGTCATCTTGATCCAGCTTTCGTCTATTTTATACATTGGCGCTAAAAGAGTTGCAGCTGACTCGCGGGCATTTCTTCAATAAAATATGTGTATGCGGAGCCACGAACATTGTCTCATTGTTCACCATCACGGGTAGATGACCATAGCAGGTAGTTGTCCGGGCTACGGTCACCAGCACGGCTAGGCATTTCATGTGGATGACTTCGCCTGCTGTATTGGCCATATAACCAGGTTCTCTCATTATCCTCAGCGTGAATTCAGCGGGTCTTGAGTAGGCGATTAGGAGAGAATTTTCTAGCACTTGTCTTTCCAATTCAGATTTTTGCGTGAGGACATCTATGTATAAGTCCTTTAATTGTTTGCCAAAATGTTTTTCCACGTAGATGAATTTGCTGTTAACGTAAGACATAAGGTCTATGTTATTTATAGATATAGGGGTTTTAAATCGTTTAACAACATCTTTGCGTATTTCGAAGATGAAGAGCTTTGGATGCTCCGTGCTAACCAGGCGATATTCACAGAGAGCGCTGATCCCTTTTTTTTTGCTAATCCGAAGACTATTTCTCCACTTTGCACAGAATATACTTCCTCCACATTTTCCGTGCTCGTGGTGTTATCATAGATGCGCTGGGCCGGTCCTTCATAGAGTATGTCATATGCGTCAAATGAGCATTCGTTACTGGGAACTGATGTCCAAAAGGCGCTGCTTCCATCGGTATCCATACACGCGATTTTGGAGAGAGTACAACGTTTTCCTTGATTGAGGTAGACTTGGTTATCGTCCACGTTTACAGCGGCATCATAATCTTGTAGCGTTATTGTGAATTTTGCCTGTACGACGACGTTGGTCCAAGATCCATAGCTATCACGAAAATCACCTCCTTTGCGGCCTCCGTCGGATTGCACGGTTCCAGCTAGCACTGCGGTTTTTTCACTTGTTTCATTCGGTGTTGAGCCGACGAATAAAGGATCACCGAACCGATATTTTAGGTGCTGATGCATATCATGGCATATTTCCGAAGTCATTCCCACTAGATATTCGGCGAATTCGTTATGAACTATTGAATTGTGCGACCACATGCCGCATTGATAAATTATACGATCGAGCGCCACGCGGCAAAGTTTAACGTGAACGCTATAAAATCTTGATAACTGAAGCAGTCTCACATGAGTTTCGGTGATCATTAGTTTTCTTACTTCTATATTACATGGTTTTACACTCAGGAGGGAGATCGTTGTTAAATTTGCGTTTGGCGTTCCGCAGTCGTATGCTACGAATCCGAATACGCCGTGGGAGATACCCAGAAGGAAAAAGAACAGAGTCATTTTCATCGGAAACAAAGAATTTTTCTTGTGTTTCCTATTCTTATTTATTTTGTTTGTTTATTTGTCTGGTAAGGGAATAATGTTTTAATAATTCTGTGTTGATTTCGTGTGGGTGTATATTGAGACGACAGTTTCATAGACATGGTATCCCACTGGACGAAGGTGGTCATAACCTTCGTCATATATAGGGCCAGCGGTGTTCAGATGTGAAGGGTCGGGGCGTCTTTGGGAGCACGAGCGTGGTCTACGAGCCATGCCTTCAGTCTTAATGCTCGATTGAGTGCACACAGATAATCACGGTGGCGTCTCAATCCGTGAAACGAGTATTTTGTTTCAATGTATGGCAAGGCATCCTGGCACCCTACCACGTCGATCGCGTTGGTGATCTGGCTAGACATGATTGTTTCCAGATAATCGGTGTTTTTGGCGTTTACGGAGTAAATGTGAGTAGCGGCGGATGATAAGTGGCGGAGAAATTGTTCTACCCGCGAGAGATCCGATTCTCCTTCTTCCCACTCGATTCCATGTCTCAGCCGTGTGTTATCTCTGTTGCGCTTCAGGATCTTTTTTGTGAGTTTTCTTGCCGTGTGGCTAGGCTTAATCGTCCAGGGTGCGACGATGGAGTTTTCTACCCCGACCACGGCACTTTCCTTGGGGAAGCGTCGATTATCTTTATCTAAAAGGAACTGGATGTCCACGATGTAGGCCTGCATCTCTCTCTGTTGTCCTGTTAAATTAAATGCGCACTTGGCAATGTTTCGTTGGTGGTTGGATTTTCCTTGTAACCAGTGAAAGAGACCCGTCATTCGTTTGAAAGATATGAAAGACATACTTAAGTGATAATCGTTAATATGTAGAGGGTGTAGAGATGTGTCGTCGCGATTTCATGGGATGAATACTTCTATTATTTCTGTGATTGGTTCTCGACAAAAACAACAGATTGTCAGTCTTTCCGACCATTCTTTGCAAGTAACTATATGTCTGCAGGAAACAAAAAATACTTGTAAGTCCTGTACTAGACATACTTTACAGGTAGGTGAATTTTCCGCGGCTTTGGTGCCTCTTTCCGGCGCTGGGGAATTTATTGGGGTAATTGTTGATGCTGTTACAGTCGTTGTGCTTATTGTTCGCGTGACGACACTGGCTGGCTGGGGTATTTCCCGAATTCACAGGGGAAGTGGGCCGAGTGTTCCTTCGAATTAATCGGTTAATTCCTTGGTTTAAATTGGTGAGATTCCTGCATGGGAGTGCCCATCGTCTTGACCGAGGCATGGGGACGATTGCCGGGTTAATTCCAGTAGGGACGTTCCCCGAGGGCTCATTTTTAATTATTTTGCAATGAGCGTAGATTCGCCGGTGAACGGTTCGTGGGTCATCTCCTTCTAACCATCCAAATAATTTTATACCGCAAGAAAAGCATTGCACGGTGTCATTACAGCCTAAATAAAATAACCCTGCAGAGGCTAAGTTGGCTGGGCTGATAGTCCGATTCCAACGAGAGTGTGGCCAATTGATGAAAGTTTCTAATCGTTTCCGTTCCTCTCGATACTCCATTTTTATAAGTCTGGAAATTCAATATTTAACGAGCTTAAAACTCTGGCGATTGCATTGTACGCATAGGTAGAGGAGACGTGTTTGTGTAGTCGATGAATAGGACATTTTTTGTTGCTTTCTGGTACCCATTGTAAAGAAGGGATGCCTCCAGACACTTTGCATGGGGCATTATTGAGTAGACATTTAACTGTTTCCATGTTGATGGCATAGACGAGCTCGGTTCCCTTGACCATTTCCCTTATTGTTTGCACGGTTACTGCGGGTGTTAAGTCATCTTTCAGTTTCTTACTGATGATCCGTGCTCGATGGTACAGCTTTTTTATGTTTAAGCGTGTGCTTTCCAGGAACGGGGATGGTTTCACGAACCAGTGATATAATCTCTCCTCCTCTAAAGCATAAATGGCCACTTCCTCGACCTTCCCTTTTTTAAGTAGGGATTGGTGGAATTGTAGGCTTATGACGAGTGTTTTTGTTTCCATGACCTGGAAAAATTGATAACGGTCTTGTCCACGATTTCTTGTTTTTTTTTTTTGTTAATTCTTGTGTTCCGAGCGAACATTTTATGATGTTGATGTTGTTAGTTGTATTGAGGAATCTGAGGACACTGGAACTAATGTTGTGGTATTGACAGCGCTTGAGCAGACCATCGTGTCGGTGTTTAATAAAGCACATTTGGGGCTCATCTGCATGTGTTTCTTAGCGGGGTCGTCTTCCGGGACCCATAAGCCTATTTTTACGCCGCAGTGATAGCATTGCACGATGTCATCTTTTCCAGAATGGAAAAAACCGTTGGCTGCTAGTTGGCTTCACAGCCTTATAGTGCCACATGAAAAAGGTTAATAGTCGAATTTCTTCCGCGGTGAAGGATGGGTACATTGGTTTAGCGCAACTACTGTTTGGATTAGATATCCTGTTCTGATTTACGACGGGCAAAATTGTAATTTTTTTATGTAAAAGAAATTGCTTCATTTTCAATACATTACTTCTAGCGCATACGTAGTACTTTCTACTCTGTTGATGAAAGTAACACAGTCCGCTCATCACGCTTGAGGACTCTAGATAAGGTAGTTCTTCATCGAGGATTCTACATGTGTGGTGTGGGTATAATTCGAGTACTCTACTGATTTGGGCGTGGTGGACGTAAACAAGATCGACATCAAGCGGGACTTGCCAGATTGATCCTAGTAACCAACGCCGGATTGTTCCCCGCACATCCCAGGGTCATCCGTGCTTTTCCTTGCTAAGATGATTATTCACAGTTTGCATTTTTATCGAAAGTTTTTCTCATTCGCATGGGGGATCTAATATAGCATGAACTTCTGCTGAGCCGTCCACATAGCTCCATGATAATTCCTTCGGAATTAAAGAACCGAAGTCATCAACAAAACCCTGAACGTCTACGATGATACTTCTGTGTAGGATGCCTGGATTCATTTTTTTTTCTGCAAGATAAAACAGTCGAGTCGCTTTATCGTCGGAAATTCGGTAATTGTGAGTGAAATTGTAACCCGGGTTATTTCTTGAGTGAATTTTTGGTAATAAGGTAATAAAAGTTATATTTTTTTTTTAGAATGTTCCGGCATATCCTTGCGGAACAAAGGCCGCCTTGGATACCTTAGATTGTTTTGCTTTTATCTGAATTCTCACGTTACCGTTATGCATTACTTGAACATTGATCTTCTTATCATAATAATTTTTTTTTGATTTTTTTTTGGCTTTTATTAAATGCTCCCGGGCTAGTTATCTCGTATCCTGTAATTTAGTAATGAGGTTTTCAACATGGCTGTAATAAGTTTTTAATTTATCGTAAGAAAAAGCCGAGGGGGTGCGAGCTGTGTGTCCATAAAGTAATTCGAAAGTTGTAAATTGAGTTGCCTCGTGTTTGCTCGTATTATAAGGAAACATAGCAAAATTTAGTAGGTCGTCCCATTCAGACTCAACGGTTGTAAAATGGCGCAGGTAGTCACCCAATACTCTATGAGACCGTTCCAATGCTCCATTGGATTGCGGGTGATAGGCTGTAGTGCGTATTGGTTTTATTTTAAAACACTTAGCCAGCGACTTCATCAGTTTGCTCATGAAATTAGCTCCTTGATCGGTTAAAATTGTATGTGGAGCGCCATGTAAAGAGATAAGATGTTTAGAAATGGCATCGGCGATTTCGGCGGCGGTGGCCTCTTTGAGCGCGGCGGCCATGCAATATTTGGTCAAGTCATCCTGCATAGTTAGTATATAAATGTTGCCGTTCCGTGTCCTAGGTAATGGTCCGACTATATCTAATGCGACTCGATCGAATGCGTCAATGGAAGTGTCGGTAATTATCATAGGTTCTTTGGTTTTCATTCGTAATAATTTCTTTTTATGGCAGCTCGCACACGTTCGAATAAAATTTCTAATTTCTTTTTTCATTCTGTCCCATTGATATTTTTGTTTTACACGGGCGCAAGTCTTGGTTACTCCTTTATGACCACCTATCATGGATGAATGCGATTCTGCAATTATCTCCAGCCTATCTGCTTCAGGTGGGATCTGTCTGCTATTTAGACAAACCACTAGTTGAATGTTCGTGCCTTCGAGGGCGGCAAGAAGTTCCTGTTTAATATTCATCTATTTGATTGTATAGATTCCTTCAGGAGAGTACGGGAGATTTATGGATTTGTTTTGCCCCTTTTCGAGTAGATTCTTTAAAACTCCGAATATGTTGGTTAAAGGCATTTGACCGTCCCAGACAATTTGGTAATAGGTAGCGCATTTTTCTTTTTGTTTTCGAATTTCGCCTAAACTGCTTTCGCCAGGGGTAATTCCCTTGATTTTTTTATATTTTAAGAGCAGCTGTGCTCCGGAGTCAATAGGTTCTCCAGTGGGGGCGAGAAAGCAAACCGTTGGTCCCGGCCGTAGGGTTATATTGTCGGCCACTCTTTTAATTTTTTCTGGTGATTTTTTGCTCGGGTTTTCCTTTAAGGTATCCCCTTTTTCGTCCTCTTCTATAGTTGGTAATTGTATTCGTTTTTCCTTATGATGTTTGTGATCTCTAGGAGGACCACTTTTCGGAATTTCTTTCGGCATTTTTTCTATCTCTCGAGAATTTTTCAGAGATTTATCGCGTGGTACTTTGTTTGAAGAGGAAGGTTCCTTCTTCTCCTTTGAATTTATTACTTCGGTTTCGCTTTCTTGTTTTGTGATGCTACGTGTCAAAACATTGACTTTTCTTTCCTGGGTGTCCGGTTCCAGAGGAGTTGTTTCGGTGAATTCAATACCTCTTATTAAAATGTGGCGGTTAGAGGAATCTTCTTCCTCGACCCAAGGATTCCTGGAAAGTGCGTCGGCGTTTATGTTTGCACTTCCTTGTTTGTACATGATTTTATATTCATATTCATCCAATTTTATTCTCCAACGTAGCAACCGAGAGGTGGGATCTTTCACGTTATGTAGCCATAACAGCGGCCTATGGTCTGTTACAAGGGTTAATTCGCGCCCATATAGGTATGGTCTAAAATATCGTACAGCGAAAATGATGGTTAATAATTCCTTTTCTATCGTAGAATAATTTGTTTCAGCCTTGTTCAGGATTCGTGAAGCGTACGAGATAGGCAGGTCTTTTCCGATGATTCCTTGACTTAATACCGCCCCTATAGCATAATTGGATGCATCTGTCGTTACGATGAATTGTTAATTGAAGTCCGGGTATTGTAAAATTGGTTCTTCTAGTAGTCGTTTACGAAGCGCGTCAAAGGCTTCTTGCTGCTCAGTCCGCCATTCGAATGGTACATCGTTTTTCAATAGGGCGGTTAGTGGTCGGGCTATTTTCGAGTACCCTTCAACAAAGCGACGGTAATAACCGGCAAGCCCAAGGAATTGTTTGATGTTTTTAGGGTTTTTTGGAGTCGGGAATTTTTCTACGGCTTTGATTTTATCAGGGTTAGGGCAAACCCCGCTTTCGCTAATTATATGCCCTAGATAAGCGACATCCTTCTTTAAAAATTCGCATTTATCCGGTTGTAGTTTCAAATTCGCGGTGCGTGACCGTTCCACTCGTTTCATGAATTTGTCTCTATGTTCTTGCAATAATTTTGCGTAAATCACTACATCGTCTAAATATACGAACATTTCTTGGCTTTGCAGTCCGGTTAGCGTTTGGTCCATCAATCTCTGAAACGGTGCCGGTGCATTTTTCAATCCGAAAGGCATGCGATTATACTCATAGTGACCGTGGGGCGTTGAGAAAGCAGTTTTTTCTTTATCTCCCTTCTCCATGTGTATTTGATGAAAACTAGATGCCAGGTCAAATACCGAAAAATATCTTGCGCCGCCTAGCTGGTCCAGAATTTCATTGATCTGCGGGAGAGGGTAGGCGTCACCGACGGTTTTCTCGTTCAGGGCGCGAAAGTCGAAAACTAATCGCCATCGTTTATTTCCTTGAGAATCGTTTTTCTTTGGGACTATCTATAATGGGGAATTATACGGAGATTTTGAAGGCGCAACTATTTCTGAGTCCAGCATTTCGTTTACTTGGCGACTGATTTCTTCCTTATGGACTGGCGGAAAGCGGTATTGTTTCGTGTTGATCGGTGCTGAGTCTGTCGTGACGATTTTGTGACTCATGTCGTGGGTGGAGCCAAGAAATTCTCTGGGTATATGGAAAACGTCCTGAGTTTCGGATATGAAGGAGGTAATCTCCTCTTTTTCCTCTTTATTTAGGTGATCGAGTCTGAGCAGTTTTTTTAGGTTTTCTGTGCGCTCTTGGACATTATAAGATGGTATGGCGCGAGCTACGTAATATGCCATCTGATTTTTCCTGACATCGTCGTATTCCTCTAGAGCGACCGGAGAGGACTTGATGAGCACGGTGTTTGAATCCGTATTGATTGCATTTAAGAAAATCCGCCCATTACAGTTTGAAACTAGTGCTAATAAATACTTTATCGCCGAGTGGCAATCGTGGAAGGTAACCGGATGACGGTGATTAGCGAGGGTTAAGAATATCTGTTTTTTGCGTCGAGGAGGCAATATGATTATGTCCTGTGTATAGAAATCGATTTCGGTGTCTCCTAATAATAATTTTCTTGTGTCGTAATTTATTTTCGCCGATCGTGAGGCAAGAAACGGGGTACCGCGTACGCCGTCTTGTTGAGTGCTGCGGTCGCTTACCACGGCATGAAATTGTGTTGGTCGACCAAAAAGCGGGAGTATGACCACCCCTTCAGGGGACAGTCCGGTTGACGCTATCCCGTTTATTTGAATTTTCCTTGATCTGTCGATTTCATCGTCTGGAGCTAAAACGCTTTTCTTAAATAGATTTATTTCTGCCCCCGTATCTATCATAAGAGTGAAGGGAACCGTTTGCTCGCGTCTTCTCAAAATGATGGTAGGTGTATTACATATGTTGACGATTACATTGTAAAAATAGTGACTTTCTCCGTCGGTTGATTCATTACGCTAGCGCAGTGAGCCATCTTCTCCTCGGAACGCGCGCTGGACGTTGAGGGGCGAGGCTCGTTTCCTGACATGCCGGCTTCAGGTTGTATTACTTGCTGTCGTCTATTATCTTCATACTTCTTTTTCCTGCACTCCTGAATCGAGTGGCCTTTATGGTTACAATACGCGTATGTTAAAGATTTGGGAAAATCGTTTTTCATCCAGCAAAATGGCTCCGTATGGTTTGGCCGTTTGCAAAAGTCGCAGAATTTACGTTTTTGCATTACGTTCACTCTTGGATTTTCTGCTCCTTTAAATTGGCCTTTGCCTTTGAAGTTAGTATTTTTGTGCGGTTGCGGCCAACAATTCGCTGAAGTGTTCCCGTGTAATTCATCCCGAGCCTGTTTCTCTTTTTCTGCTTCGACTGCTTCGTGAATTGCTGCATCTAAGTTGAGACATCTATGACCATTGACTTTAATCCCGTTTTTTAACCCGCGGATAAAACATCTAATTGTTCCTTGTTCTGTATCAATTCTAAAGCTTCGCAGTAGATAGACTATAGCGGTTCTGGATAAAGGGATCTGCGGGGGGTAGGGCGGCGGCGGGCGGGTGAGGTTGCGGGGGAGGGCAATGCTGGAATCTGCTAGGCCCTCGGTCGGTAATGGGGGGAATCTTCTTTATCGGCCCCGCGGTGGTAATGTATGGGCCAGAATGGGGGGGGGGGGAGGCGTATCCACCATATGATATCTGACGTTGAATATCCACCATATGATATCTAATACCTTGTATGTGATGTCTACAATCTAATATCTCATTTCTGATTTCTAATATCTAATATTTCATAGCTGACAATCGTAGTTGTTAAAATTTTCAGACGTTCTGTTGGCGGTGCTTTTTTCTTTCTTCGATGCCACCACAATAATCATAATTACAACAAATTAATTCTTGATTTTGTCTTCAAAATCATCATGAGTAGTAGAAACGAATAATGAGAAAGATGAATCTTTTTCTTATTAAATCTGAGGAATGATTTTAAACTCGATACTTCTCTCTCTCATTGAGATTGAAGCGCGCACTGGTCCACCGCTCACGTGGCCGTGTGGGTTTACCGGTGAGCACGTACGCGCCCTATAAACAAAAAACTCGTTCTCTTGGATGAATCGCAGTGAATCGTTTTCCAAGTTGAATGAATACTCCACCATAGTCTTCAAAAGACGATACCATGCAACATAACACAAGTTTAATAATTTGCAATGATCTTTCCTTTTTCTTTTCTTTTTTTTTTTTTTGGTTTTTACATTGAATGCTCATGACATTGAACAAAACAGAAATTAATTGTGCACTTTTGAACTGAATGTTTCCAATTTAAATGGAACATCAATTACTTTTTCTAATTGGATAACAATTAATGATAAGAAAACACACACGAATCAATTTAATTTTTTAATAATCTTCAATAATCTTAAACTCGATACTTCTCTCTCTCTCATTGAGATTGAAGCGCGAACTGGTCCACCGCTCACGTGGCCGCATCTGTTTAATGGTGAGCACGTACGCGCCGTATAAACAAAACACTCAGCCGTTTGGATGCGTGGTTTCGCAGTGGAGTGAATGCCTATTCCATGGATCGAAAAAATGATATGATACAACATAAGAAGTATAATAATAATAATAATTGGAAAAAAGGAATTTTTTCTATATTGAATGGAAATGTAAGGTTTGTAAAAATGAACATGAGAAATATTTTTAGAATGTGTAAATATATTTTTACATTTTTGCAAGTCAAAACAAAAGACCGATTTTAAGATAATAATTGAATTAAAAATGTCCGATTTTTTCAATCAAAAAGTTCATTAAAATCTTTTTCACTATTGTCGAATTTTTAATGAGTACTTTGGAACCACTGTTTTAAGCGGTGGACATTCACCAAAGCGCAGCAAACTAACTCCTGTGCTGTCTTAATGTGTCGATGAGTGTGCGGATGGGCAGTTTCTTTGAAGAAACAATTGTCGATCTTCGGACAATTGTAATCTTCTAAATTTACAACGTGGTAGGAATCACCAAGCAGTTGTTCCACATAGTCCTGTTTCTCTAAGCCTTTCACATAAATTTTCCGACTATTCAGTAGAAAACTGTGAAAAACTTTGTCAATGTTCTTATAATCACAATCACCAACACTCCATTGTATTCCATGATGATTACGAGTTAGCCACCTGTTGTTTACAATATCCAGTATCTCCAGATCACTCCAGGCACATGGTGGTTGAAAGAGGATGTTGATGGGGGGAGATTCTTCAATGTCTGGCGACTGTTGCACTGCCACTGCACTCAGTTCTTTTATGATAAATTCTCCTCGTTTTTGAAATCCTTGCAAATCAATGATGAATGCCATGCTGTTCTTGTACAAATGATGATTGGATAATTTCTGATAGTCCAATTACTCTTACGTTCAGAGCGGAGGTGTGCAGTATCCCCTCCTCTGGGCTCGTGTGTTTCTTCACTGGATATTTGCCTCTCTCCGCCCCATCCACATCCAATTTTTTTCATCGCTTATTATATACTATGGAAAAATGAGCTGAGGACATCAATTGCCTCAGCCTCCATTTCCTCCAGCGTCTCAATATCTGCACTACCACCATCCTCATTGTGTGAATCACGTTCAGGGGAAGCCCCACCCTCGCATGAGCTGCTATCGGGAGATGTTCCACACTCACTTCCATCAGTCACAGGTCCTTGCATAAATATATATAAATTGTTGCTTTTCACCAGAATTGTGCGAACTCCAACGAGTGTGAGATGGACTGCAGTGATACCGTCAAATTGTAGAATAGCTTGGATTATATGGGTAATCAATGTAGGCACCGCTAGTCGCATGAACCATTCCAGAGGTATGGGAACATCCTCCAAAAGGCGTCGATACGATGTGCTCATGTCTCCTGCTGCTGAAGCAGCTTCAAATGATGGATAATACTCGTCCCGTATCTCGAATTGATTATCATCAGACATATTGGAAGAATTTTATTTTTTAATAAACTTCAACTTGACTATTCAAGGAGAATGATATCTTATATGACGGTATTCGAGAGTCAACTGATGAGATTTCACAAAGATGTTTATATGTGAACTGAAATGTTGATGTTATAGGGAGGTGGTGGAGGAGGGGTGCTATGGGTTTAAACGAAATGATGCACAATAATATACTGTGAGTTCGAGTGTATTAGCAGCGATGATAGAGATACAGAGGGCATTTAGCTATTGGCGGGGGGATTTGATTGAGCGATGAGACCGATACTGAAGACCAATGCGTGCGGCAATAGCGTAGCTTGGCGATACTAGGATCCCTCTTCATCATCTCTGGCAACTTGTCCTAAGCTGCATCCACGGTGTCCTTGGCAATGGTTTTGATGAAATGATTCTGTAGGAATGCAATTTCCAGAGTGGTCAGCGCATTCAAAGGCTGAGTTCCACAAAATTTCTCCAAGGATTTCACTAGAGACCCCGCGTTGTACTTGGTGAACCATTTTTTCAGACGTTGCACATATTCAAGCGGGCAATGGTATTGGGTAGGACTACCATCAAAAAGACTGTGATGGTAGACACATTTGAAAACACCCTCACCTTCCAGAGGCTCCATATCAGAGCTGCCAAAGTCATTGAAATCCTCAATTGGTACTTCATTCTTGACAATTTCCTGTAGCCAGTTTTTCTTCTATGCACCTTGGACGTAAATGTGTGAAACATTTTTCAGAATATTATTCACATATTCACTCAATGCCTCGTATTTGATATCTCCAGGAGTGTTCCAATGTAGCCCATGGTAGTGACGTGACAGCCACTGATTCACTTCTTTGTACTTGGGAAGCAATTCATCCCATTTATGTGGTGGATCCACTAAAACTGTCACATGCACGAACTTCCCATCACCATCAAGTTCTAGCGCGGAAATTGCGAATTCTTTTACAACAAATTCGTTGCCAAAATTTTTGAAACCTTCAATATCAATGACAACTGCCATATTGTAAACGTAACTGTGAATGTTGCTCAATCCTCTGACAATCAACTACCACTGAGTAGCTTGGGTGGATGGTGTGCACATCTCCAGAATGTTGGAGGGAGTGGGGGAGCAGCAATTTGCACACGTTTTCATAATGTTAGTTTAAAAAATACCTATCCGACTATATGGCCTCGCGATACCGAGAAAGCAAAACCCGCTGAAAATTTTACGAATTGTTTTTCAGTTGGATTTCTTGGTAAACATGTTTTCAATTGAACTGTGCCGACCCGATCACGTATTCTTAATATTGATACAATAATCATTACGATGGACGGGTGCTGACATTTTTATAGATTCCAAGTTCTCCAGCTGCATGATGAGAAAAAAAAAAGTGATTGGAGGGGGATCTCTCGCTAGGTAAATGAGATCTTTATAGCTTATAAGGAATCTCCTTCCCAATACAGAGCTCATTTGATTCTGTGACGTGAGTGTTAAAGTGCTCTGCCTTTGTGATGTCTGTTGATGCTGACCAACCAACAAGCAATAGAATTTCAAATTGTGAAGTGATCACAATTCGTCAATTTATTCAAAAGTTGGAAACTTCGGAGAGGATGAAGCGAGATTTGCAATGGGATGCAATTGAGTCGATCAGCTCGTCAGATGGAGAGTCAGAGAATGGAAACTTTACTGACAGTGATGATGATGATGCTGATGCTTGGGATGCTTGGGATGCTTCTACCCCATTAGATACCGACACCATCTCACCTGATGTCAGTGAAAACGTGGATCCTTCGCCGGAGAGTCCAGCGGCTGTGGAGAAGGGCATTGTAGACTCTCCAGCAAGCCCAGACTTCGAGTCTCCAGAGAGCCCAGCGGCTGTGGAGAAGGGGATTGTAGACTCTTCAGCAAGCCCGGACATCGAGTCTCCAGAGAGCCCAGCACCCGAGGAGAAAGGACTTGTAGACTCTCCAGCAAGCCCAGATCCAGAGTCTCCGGAGAGCCCAGCACCTGAGGAATCTGATTCAATGGAGATGGATCCACCTGATTCTACTGTATCAGAGGTAGCACCAGTGATTCTAACGAATTTGGGGCTGCACCACCACCTATTTCAGCGGAAGACACAGAACCATTTGTTCGAGTGGGGGAAGTTGTTTGCCCACCAGCAGATGAGTTGGAACCTGTTCGAATTTTCATACCCGAAGAATGGGAAGGTGTGATGCCGGAAAGGGCTATGAAGAAAAAGCTGAGAGAAATCATTAATCGGCATTATAAAGTTGGTGGAACTTTTGTGACAATGGGAGATGTTCGAGCCAAGCTGATCTTCTGTCCTCATAGAAATATTTACTCTCGACCAATGGGATCATTTACACATCCCAAGTGATTGTCAATCAATATTAAAATCTATCCAGAGGTAACTTAATAACAAAATTCTACCATCGTATCAATCCACCAGCTCAATCATTAATTTCTTTCATTTTTTTTTGTCTGTTTCAGTTGTAATTTCCGAGGGTAAAATTATTTTGAAAAAGTATCTGCTACCATCTCACAATTAAACAATGAAAAATTTTATTACTTGCGTTCCATTATTTTTTTAAATTAATCAAATTTAAATGTTCAACTAAAAAAATTGGAAAATACGATTGTAATAATCTATGCTTTGAAAACTCTGTAAAATTATTTCGTAAAATATCTATGCATATATACAGGGTGTCCCAGAAGTACGTCCCGATAATTAACCGGCATGTACAGGGGGTGAGTCTGACCCAAAAAGTCCCTTACCACTTTGGATCGGAAGCACCCCTCCGGAGATACTGGGGTAAACAGGACAGCCAATGACGCTGCCGCGTTAAGCGGCAGTACGTCGGTGTGGCTGTCGCGCTCGAGTGTGAGGGATTCCCCTTCGAGCCAGAAGGAGGCGGGATCGCGTTGCACCTTCACCCGTGAGCGTGAGAGAGAAGTCATGGTATTCTCTCTCACTCTCTCGCTTCACTCCGCGGCAATGTTCTTGCGGTTATCTTTTAAACAATTGGGTTTTTGGCATTTTTCCATTGATTATTATTTGTTGCAAATTGAATCTGCAACAAAAAACATCTGTTTAAAGTAGACATGAGAAAACGCCCCCCAACCCAAACGACAATTAGTCGATGAATTTCGGACACTTCCGGGGTTCATCGGTA
>NW_011887996.1:86596-88001 GCF_000806365.1 Fopius arisanus
TAGGAAGGGGAACAGGATAATTCTCCATATAATTTTGCGAGAAAAATTACTGAAAAAATGGATAGTCCAGACCGGGACTTGAACCCGGGACCTTCCGATTATGCATCGGGTGCTCTCCCAACTGAGCTATCCGGCTCCTAGCCATTTCTTCAATTCACTTTTCTTGCCTATATAATAATACTAATGGATGTACAACACAATTTTCTCTACTTGATTTTGAGTTAGTGTTTGCATTGCTCAAGTCAATCGTAGTTGCTGAAGGTGCTGCTGGCTGTCTTTTCTCTGCTCTCGCTTGTTTGTGTGATTTTGCTTTAGCCTTTTCTCACTTCTTAAGCTTCCTTGCACTTCTCTAGCGTAAGCATGTCATTCAAGGGCAGAATTTTGATCCAGGCCAGTAGGGCGAAGTTTATTGAGAACATGAGGATTGAATCAGTCGCCGAAAGTGTGCACGAGCTCTCGGTGACTGAACTCCAGTCTAAACTCGACATGTTGGAAAACCACTGGAACATGTTTGACGCCTTACATCTCAAGCTACTGACAGCCAAGGACAACGAGGAGGTTCTCGATCATGCCTACGTGAAGGAGGAGGTGTATGATAAGTGTCTCGGGATGTACTCCGCTGCTCGAACTACGTTCATGGGACTCATCAAGGGGTTGGATGAGTCAATTGACCTATCTGAGTCGTTTCGTCGTCCATCAGTGGTTTCTCAGTCGGCGCAAGTGACTCATAGGCAATTGCCTAAAATCTCTCTCCCGACTTTCTCAGGAAACTTCTCGGAGTGGACTCCATACAAGGATCTCTTCCTCTCAATGGTGGTTGGGAATCCCGCTCTCTCGACCGTGGAGAAATTCCACTATTTGCTCACTTCTCTCACTGGCGAGGCTAAGCAGCTCATGTCTACCTTGCCAGTAACCCAAGACTCTTTCATGCCAGCTTGGAACACTCTCTTGGCCGGGTACGACAACAAGAGGTTGCTCATCTCCACCCAGTTGGAGAAGCTTTTCTCTGCTCCAAAAGTAATCAACCGCTCAGCCAGGGAATACAACGCACTTCTCAACTCTGTAGCTGAAGCGTTGAATGCTTTGGAGTCTCTCGGACGTCCTGTCAAGCAGTGGGATGATCTGCTCGTTCATCTCATTACAAGTCGACTGGATTCCAAAACGCTGGAGGATTGGGAGATCGAAATAGGCTCGTCAACGGAGTTCCCCACTTATGCAGCGCTCAAGGAATTCGTTCTCAGCAGAGCCAAAGCCAGGGAGAGGATTGAAATGCACGCTTCTCAACCTCAATCAGCCACCTCTCGAACTGTCTCGTCGAATTCTCAACAGGCATCGAAGCCCAGGCCAGTCAAGGTATGTCCACCTGGTCATGGAGTTCAGCCTACCAAGGAGCTGAATGGACCAG
>NW_011887997.1:0-1835 GCF_000806365.1 Fopius arisanus
TAGTAATGGAGAATATTAACGCTAAAGGAACCGTGTCTACCGAACAGCAGGTACTATTGTCACAAGTTTTTCCCCTCAATAAATCAGGGACTAAATAAGTGCGTGTCGGCCTTGAAGTGACCTGTATCGGAGAGTTCCTCTCGGTGGTGCAATTTATGGGGGTGCGCCCGAACCGCTTAACAATTTCAATGTCACGGGATGAGTGGGGACTACTGTACAAAGATATGGCCTCCATTAC
Source organism: Fopius arisanus (assembly GCF_000806365.1). Lineage (NCBI taxonomy): Eukaryota > Metazoa > Arthropoda > Insecta > Hymenoptera > Braconidae > Fopius > Fopius arisanus. The sequence goes on from NW_011887997.1 coordinate 239, forward strand.
GGACTATTTTGACACAGCCAATTTTCACCCAAACACGATACCCAATGTACCTGAAAAGTAATTCGGGGGTCTGACAGTGAAATTCCACCGGAGTTTTGAAAAACTCTGCGTGACCTTCGTACGTGATGCGGAAAAAAATCTTCTCATCATGATGAACCCTAGCATTGAAACATTAACAACCAAGGCTACGTGGATCAACTAGTGGCTGAATTTCTTGGATTCACTGTCTTTGAGGGAATACAAGGACACCCTCGTCAAGGCTATCACACGTGTTACAATGGGCTACATGGATTACAATAGGATGCCCGTGACTGAAGAACTACACTATCGCATCGGGTATAATTTCGAGGAGATATACCTGCTGGCCCGAGATGAGCTTCAGCGTGCAAACCCTGATGCCAATTTGGGATATTTATATCAATTGTTTGGCGAAATATATCATTTATGCTATGACGAACTAGATGGTTTTGCCGCAGGGCAATACCGAATGCCCTCATACTAGAAAAAATGCATTATACCTAAGATAACGATGATTTTATAATTTTATACATGTGTATAATTAAAAAAAAAAAAGTCATATGTAGTTCTAAACTGCAGATCATACTTTTCTAATCAATTAAAGAAAAAGTTATTCGTAATTATCGTGTTAATAATTTACAAAACCTCCACCCTGGAAAAAACCATCTAATTCCCCTTTTCCCACCCACCACCCGCATTCCACCGGATGTCTATTGTCCGTATCTATCTTTTAAGAAAAACCAAGGCCGGCGCCTAGTCTGAAAGCCTATTGCCGGACGACATGTACTTTTTAAGAAAATCGTGATGAGGGCGTGACCAAAGGGATGAACGTGTCTAGACACGCTTCTACGCAATACCGCCCGGGGGGGGGGGTGGATGGAGGGGGGATATACCTGCACGTGCACGTCCATTTCCTGGAAAAAGGGGGGAGGGAGCGTGGGAATTTCCCCAATACTGGCCACTTACTACTCAAACCTGCTAAAATTAAATCAAATGGGCGCTAGGTAATTTTTAGCCGGAATTACCAAACCGAAAAATCACTAAAACTAACTTAACCAATTTCGATTATCCCTATTAAGGCCCGGGTGGAGGGATTTTTGCCCGACATGTCCCTAGGGAATTCCCTAGAGAAAACGCGTTTTACGGGTAACTAAATGCCAGCACCTGTAGGCCCTCAAAAAATATAATGGTAGGGTCAATCGACAGATAATTATTTTTGCCGGGCCGGTAATTAGGTTTCAGGGGAGGAAAATTGCGGAACGAACGTGTAAATTACGTTCAAAGAGACCCCCTAGATTTGACCTAGATGAATTCTCCAATTATCGTTTGGGGAAAAATATGGCGGCTCAATCACTGCCGAATAAAAACACTCCCCACAATTTATACATCCCAGGTGGGAAATGTCCATGCTGACAATGGAAACAAGGCAGATTCAGGATTGGAGATCGAGACTGGGAGACCCAGCATTGAACCAATCTTGATTCCATCGTTGAATCCTATATTGATCTAATTTGAGCCGTACATGCTCCTTCGAATCTTGATCCAATCTTGAAACAGTCTTGTTCTTCCAGGCTAGAGG
>NW_011887997.1:8865-10217 GCF_000806365.1 Fopius arisanus
TTCTGAGTCGATCTGTACCTATCAATTTCGACATTTTTTTTCCACCCTCACTAACTCTCTTTTGAGATGGCCGACGGGGTAAAAAAAATGTAAAGGGGTGGCTAAATCGACTCAGGGGGTGATTTTGAGTCGATCTGTACCTACAACTTTTGACCTTTTTTTTCCACCCCCACTATTACATTTCCAAAATGGCCGATGGGGTAAAAAAAAAGTCTTTACAGGGATGGGTAAATCGACTCAGGGGGTAATTCTGAGTCGATCTGTACCTATAAATTTTAACCTTTGTTTTCCACCCTCACTAACCCTCTTTCAAAATGGCCGACGGCGTGAAAAAGGGTCCACAGGTGTATGTAGATTGATTCACGGAATGATTAGACGGAGTTGCGGAGTCCAATCAGTGTATTGGAAAAAGATAACAATAGAAGGGTGAACTGAGTGCATTGGAAAGAAATTAGGGGTTGAGGGTGGGAAGAGTGTGCCAGGGTGCAAAGGAGATTCATGGTGGGATGAATTCATTCGGCAAAAATGATGGTTGAGCGTGGAATGAGTCATGGGGAAAATGAGGGTTGACGGTGGGATGAGTCTGGCAGGGTAAAATAGAGGGTTGATGGTTAAATTAGTGGAAGGAAAAAAATGAAGGGTTGAAGCTGGGATGAGTCGGGCAGGGTAAAATAGAGGGTTGATGGTTAAATGAGTGCAAGGAAAAAAATGAAGGGTTGAAGCTGGGATGAGTGTGGCAGGGTAAAATAGGGGGTTGATGGTGGAGAGAGTGGAAGGAAAAAAATAAAGGGTTGAAGCTGGGATGAGTGTGGCTGGGTTAAATAGGGGGGTGGTGATAGAATGAGTGCACGAAAAAAAATGAATGGTAGAGGCTGGGATGAGTGCGGCAGGGTAAAATAGAAGCTTGAGGGTGGAATGTGGGCTATTGAAAAAATGAAGGGTTACGGCTGGGATGAGTGCGGCAGGGTAAAATAGGGGGTTCATGGCAGAAGAAGGGGTATTATCGCATGCTAAACCCTCATTTCACCGGGAGGCGCTTGTCCCAGCCTCATCCATCCATTTTTCTCGTGCACTCACTCCACCATCAATCCCCTATTTTACCCTGTCACATTCATCCCACCCTCAACCCTTTTTTTTCCGTGCACTCACTCCACCATCAATGGCCGATTTTACTCTGCCACACCCATCCCAGCTCCAACCCTTCATTTTTTTTTTGCACTCATTTCACCATCAACCCCCTATTTTACCCTGCTAGACCCATCCCAGTCTCAACCCTTCATTTTGTTCCTTGCACTCATTTAACCATCAATCCTCTTTTTTACCCTGCCAGACTCATCCCAGCCTCAACCCTT
>NW_011887997.1:11232-31273 GCF_000806365.1 Fopius arisanus
CAACCGCCTATTTTACCCTGCCACACCCATCCCAGCTTCAACCCTTCTTTTTTTTCCTTCCACTCACTCCACCATCAACCCCCTATTTTACCCTGCGACACTCATCCCAGCTTCAACCCTTTATTTTTTTCCTTCCACTCACTCCACCATCAACCCCCTATTTTACCCAGCCACACTCATCCCAGCATCAACCCTTCATTTTTTTCCTTCCACTCATTGAACCATCAACCCTCTATTTTACCCTGCCAGACTCATCCCGCCGTCAGCCCTCATTTTCCCCATGACTCATTCCACCCTCAACCCTCATTTTTGCTGAATGAATTCATCCCACCATGAATCTCCTTTGCACCCTGGCACACTCTTCCCACCCTCAACCCCTAATTTTTTTCCAATGCACTCAGTTCACCCTTCTATTTTTATTTTTTTCCAATACACTGATTAGATTCCGCAACTCCGTCTAATCATTCCGTGAATCAATCTACATACACCTGTGGACCCTTTTTCACCCCATCGGTCATCTTGAAAGAGGGTTAGTGAGGGTGGAAAACAAAGGTTAAAATTTATAGGTACAGATCGACTCAGAATCACCCCCTGAGTCGATTTACCCATCCCTGTAAAGACTTTTTTTTACTCCATCGGTCATTTTGAAGAAGGGTTAATGAGGGTGAAAAAAAAGGTCGAAATTTATAGGTACACATCGACTCAGAAACACCCCCTTAGTCGATGTACCCACCCCTGTAAAGACTTTTTTTTTTATCCCATCGGTCATTTTGAGGGAGGGTTAGTGAGGGTGAAAAAAAAAAATCGAAATTTATAGGTACAGATCGACTCAGAATCACCCCCTGGGGGCCTATTCTCGACACTTGAGGATGTAATCCGTGAACGAATATTTGGTATTCCCTTGAGAACGCTGATTCGTCAAACACTTACCCATACGAATGTGATTCCCAGACGGATCGCCAATATTCGTTAACGGATTAGTCATTTCGTAAGTCTTGCGATTCTCACCTCCGAATGTGGTCTCGTATTATTAGTACAATTGCCCTTGTATTAGTAATTAATAAAAATGAGTGGAAAAAAAGTGTTGATGAAGAAGAGTTTGGAAAATACTTGCAAACGGGCTGGAAATGTGATACAAAAGCAGAAAATAATGCTTGCAGACTACATCGAAAAAAATGCATTATACAGATTTCGACAGCGATGCTGTTCTTCTCCGATCTCTTCCAGATCCCCCAAAATTTTATTATGTAGAAACCGGCGAAGGTTATCCATTTTTTTAATTAGAAAATTTGATAATAGAATTTCAATTTTTTTTATGCAGTATAGGTTAGGCGCCTTCAATCTTTAGGATACTTCATATGGGAATAAGATTCGTGTGGGAAAACAAAATTGTTGAACGAAAGATTTTCCCTCGCGAATTTAAAATTTCCAAACGAAAGTGATCAACGAACCATTCATTCGTTCACGGATTACGTTCCGTTCACGGAAGACGTTTCCCATTCGTCGAGAATAGGCCCCCTGAGTCGATTTAGTTACCCCTGTAGCACTTTTTTTTTTATCCCATCGATCATCTCAAAAGATGTTTAGTGATGGTCGAAAAAAGTGGATTCCACATTTGGATACATCTCCCCACCCCCCGCCACCTCACCCCCCTCTCCACTCTGTTGAGATATAAATCTCTCATGCCACTTAGTGGCATAGGGAATGAAAAAATTTTCCGGCGCCCTCGAAAGCCCCACTGTCCAATGTTTCCCTGGTTTCCAGCGATTGCCGTAGTTACCGACAAGGCATCGCTTGAGATCAAGGTTCGGGTCTTGACCGCGAAGTAGGAGGGCGCAAAATCGCCAATCAAGAAAAAATTCCCTCCATCCGGGCCTTAACCCTCGCAAACTCAAAAGAAAACATTTTTCCAAAAGGGAACAGAAAGGGAAAATCAGGCTTCGGAGAAAGGTAACGGTCCTGGTTCGCTCAGTGTGCGGGTGATGGCGACAGGGGTGGATCTTGGGTGAAAAGCGGGCATTTTGGGCATGCCTAATCATGGATTAAATCACTATGTACATCAAATAAAAAAAAAGATGAGTAAAGTCTCCAAAAAAATGTAATTTATTCAACTAAGATTTTGAGTCAATTCCAAAAAGATGCGACTAGAAAAATTCATTATTAAAGCTATTATGCGTAGCCCCTCCTTGTTACCATTGAGATTTGCCTGCAAAGATTATCGCCCAGCGATAATCCGAGGATCATCATATTCCTAATTTTAGCGCACCGGGAAATCAATGATTTCCCGGAATTCCTGGGAAGTCTTTAATTATCTTAGGATTATAAATCTGATATACCGCGGAACGTTTAACCACGCGGAAAAAAAAAGAAAGAAAAAGCAACAAAAAAAAGTGTCGACTCCTCGGACTCGAACCCACTCTGCTCGGATCTGAAGAGAGTGAGAGAGAGGGGAAACCACTGGCCACCGTTGGCCGTGGAAAATTCGTTCACCTGAAAATCGCTGCTAAAACTTAAAATTTTGGTAGATTCCGGGAAAAATGCCCACTGGCGTGGCCAGGGGTGCCCCTAGTATTTTGGGGAATCACTAGCGAGGGAGAAACTCCCTCGAAAAACTCTTCAAATGGAGAATGAAATTCAGCCAAAACCGGGGTTCCTGTTTTTACTCAAAACCCACACCAAGCGAGGAAAATTCCCTCGAACTTACCCACCAGCATGATCAGGGGAGCCCCTAGCATTTTGGGGATTCATTAGCAAGGGAGAATCTCCCTCGAAAACCACTTAAAATGGAAGATGAAGTTTAGCCAAAACCGGGGTTCCTGTTCTTACTCAAAAACCCCACTACACGAGGGAAATTCCCTCGAAATTGCCCACCGACATAATCAGGGGAGCCCCTAGTATTTTGGGGATTCATTAGTGGAGGGAAAAACCCTCCAAAAACCATGCAAAAATGGATGGAAAAGGTCAACCGAAGCCGGGCGGCCGGCTCGGACAAGGCCACGACATGTCGTGGAAATATTCGCGATAAAACAGGTAAAAATGCACTTAAAACTTGTCAACGACTTCCCAACTCACCTTTGGGGGTTTCCTTCCCTTCCTAGTGGTCTTCCTGACCATAATCCTCCTTAATGAACTTCACGTAATCCTCAATTGCTTGGCTCACTGCACATGTACACGACTCGTCACGGTTAATGTATAAGTTATATGGCGAGGTCAGGATAACAGGTGGGTCACGCACAGCTGAAAATCAGGCGCTCCCTGATTGGCTGGCGTTAGTTGCTAGTTGTGGCGCGGTGCCTCTAGCGACACTCCAAATTTAAATCTATAATCGATATAATCCTAACATCTTTTCATTAATTTAACGGGGTATCGGGGCCTTTTTAATCACTTTTCCCGGGGAGCATGAGTAGTAAAAGAATCTTTCATACTTTAACTATAAACTTAAAACTTAGTATTTCCTACTAATCTCGAAAATTATTAAAAATTCAATTTAATCACTAACCCCGAAGCAACCTGGCAATCCGGGGCGATTAAGGGTTGCACTTACTCCCCCCGGCCTTCCGCCAAAAGAAAAACAGAACCGTAAACGTAAACGTAATCCTAATCTCATGCCCCCACTAATCGGAACGCCAATTATCCCTTGAACTTGTGATATTTTGTATTTATTTTAATTACCGGACGGTTCTATTTTTGGCCCTTCTTCTCGGTATTTTAGGCCCTTAACCCTAGCCCTAGACCCTGACTTTCTAATCTAACTAAACCAGGGGTTCGGTGTCCCTGGACGCGATGATCCCCGTAATGTTTTGTGGATGGTATTGGAGGGTTTCGACGTCACTAACGGACATCCCCACATGTCCGTTACATCATTCAGGCACAGATCACTCCGGAAACACAATGGTCGTCACCACATGCTCCGAAACGAGACATGAGGTTTCGCGGGAGATGCAGGAGCATCTCTCTATGCTCGCCCTCGTGATTTGCATCACTCGGACGAGGAAGTATATCTTCCCCTTGCTAAGCTGTTTCAGCCATGCGTAATTCCAGCTAGCGAGCGGCGTTCCGGCCGCTCTAATCGAGAGCTTGCGCTCGACTGCCCGAAATCTCCTAGGGCCTTCTCCCCCGAGTCTCGATATCTCAGCGGCAACACGGTCATTTCGTTACCCGTGTTACGGCCAATCAACCGGACGGGATCCCGGGGGCACCAGTCCTCTCACCTGGCCGTTGGTCCCTAGGCTAAGTCGGTAACGCTCTGGAGTTGCTCAGTTGGACGGCCTGTACGTCGGCCCCAATACTCCCTATCACATGCTGAGGCAACTCCAAATATGCACAGTCTACTGACGTCCTCGGGGCCCACAGGGGTCGCAGCTTCCACCCTAACCGCTATGCCTTTGGCCCCGCGTCGGAGGAAACTCTTGCCTGCCATCAATCCTTTGCGACCTCCGCTAGAGGACTGTTCCGTCTCCGCTGTCCATAGAACAGGGTTCTTTTCTGTTACCAGGGGGATCTCAACCCATAATGAGAAAATTTCATTACAGTTCACCCCGTTAGAATCAATAGTAAAAAGATCGGGCAACACATCGTTTGTAACATGTTCAATTTCACTGGGGATGAAATCGGACAGTTAACCCGCCCTTTTCCCCTGGAATCTAAAATCGTCAAAATAAAACCATAAGTTGTGCGCCAGTCATTTTTTGTTCCTCCGGAAATGACAAACCGGAATACCCTAAATTCCCAAAACAGAAACAAAACTCAAAAGTAGGCTGTACAATAATGTCTCGAAAGAAAATCCCAGGAGAAGGTGGTAATTACCCGCGCTGCTCAGGGGTCGGTTGTGGAGAGAGGGATGGGTTCCGGTGGGAACAAGTTTATTGGTCAAAAAGAAAAAAAAAACAAAACTCAAAATCTCTAAATTCAAAAGCGAAATCAGAATTATATTCGATAGGAAATTCATTATTACAAAGTTGAGAGACACATGCAAAATCAGGCGTGACGTACGCAGGGACCCAAAAATTGAAATCCTCCAAACTCCAAACAGACACAAACTTGGCCAAAAGGCACCAGAATAATCTCAGGCGGATATTCGCAATTGAAAAAAATAATTTTCATTCCCAACCGGGATGGCAATAAACGCATAATTTAATAAAAGAGGCTAATAATTCTCCAAACCCCTATAAATAATACTGAGGCGCAGGGCGCATGGCACTCAAGGTACGGCACTGCTCGCAACATACAACAAGTGGAGGCTCACTGAGTATAAGACATAGCCACGTGTGGACTATCGGCCGGCGTAGCCTGCGAGATTCAAAATGAATTCCCTAGAGGCACGAAAGCGGTACCAAAACGTCGAAATACCCGATATACTGGCGCGCGAACTGCATGACGAATCGTTAATATTCCTCGACGTATTTTATTGTTAATAAAACTGACTAAACAGCAATTAGAGGCGCTAAAGTAACCGCAAGGGAAATGAGAGATGAGAGAGACTCTCACCTAGGCGTTTCACGCAACGAGAGAAAAACGATGTTCTCGGCTGGGTGTCTCAAGTTAGACTTTCTTTAATTAGTGATTTTAACGAGCCGGAATATTCCCAAAATCGTTTCTGAATGTTGACGTAACTGGAAATTCCCGAATAAGGCGTCTACTTCGCAATTGCATCGTGGCGAACAATGAAAATCTCCAGCACGAGGCGCGATGGTTTGCCGCGGATATTTTCCCTAAAAATGGCTCTACGGGCACGAATTCTGCTCTCCCGTATTGAGCATTAATTAATAATTAACTAGGAGGCGCGAGGATAACCCTAACACACACTCGTTACGCGAAATCCTTAAAGATAAAATGCGAAAAATGGCAATGCTCACCCCAAATCTTCCTCCGTGTCTCCATGCTGTATTTCAACAAAACTTCAACTAGTCGTCTTCTCCCTGGCCTCAAAAATGTTCTTCATACTCGGCACCATTCCTCATCACAAAAAAGAAATCCTCCAAACTCGTAATTCACTCAAAAAGGAAACGTTAACTTGCTGCATGCACTCGTATCTCCCGCTGTCAACAACTAAACTGGCGTTTTCGCAATATGGCGGATGGGAACGCGGTCAGCGCCCCGTCTCGCAACTAAAACCCGAGTGCTATCAAATTCCCAAGCGCGCGGAATCGCAAATAGGCAACATTGCACTTCAATTACCTCGAGATGATGGACTGCTTTTCTCCTCACCAAATCCTTTTTAATTAAGGGCGCGTATTTTAGGATGGTTATCTCGCGAGATCCCGGGATCAGAACGAACACTAAAATAAATCACAATTCGCCCCCTCCCCTAATTACTTTTTCGCTAATTATTTAATTTTAATTTTTCCGAACCCTTAGCAACCTGACTGCTCAGGAGTTCCTCATGGTTGCATTGATTCCCTCCTGACCTGTCACCGAAACCCTAACCCTAACCTGTTCTGTCCCGTAAATCCTATAATTGAGCGATAATATTGCAATTATTCCTACCTATCCTATACATTTACCTAAGAGTGTTATCCTAAACCTAAGCGTTCAGCTCGATATTTTTGGCTTAATACGCGGTTAATTAAGGAACTCTACTTAATTAATTTTTATCCCTCGAAACTTTAATTCAATATTTTGGCGATAACTCGCAATAATTCTTCTCTAAACCCCGATAGCCTCAAAAGTCAGTAATTTTGGCGTTTAAACGCAAGGAAATCCTCAAGAAAGTAAGGCGAAATACGCCGTATAATTTTCAATAATTTAGGCATCAAAAATGCAATTAGATCCTCGAATTCTAACGACTCTAAATGTTAATTCTGGACTCTACTTGGTCATTTCTGCGTACTCACGATGTTTTCACTAATTTTTTTTTTTGATGATCTTGACGTTCAAAGGAAATTCCCCAGATTTCCTTACACGTTTAATGGCCAGCCTTTCGCAGAATTGACGCAGCAATTATATGAAGATTTACATACACGGTTCCTGATATAGACGATTTGCAATACTTGTGCCAGTTTTTCCAGGCTCCTAAAGCGTGTATGTACGATCTTGAACGTCTGGAAAGTACAATTGTTAATTTTACATGCGTAAACGGGGTAATTATCGACAATAATGATTTTCCACATCTCACGGAAGCGTACAAACGAACGCGTGATGTTTTCGGAACAACTTATATTTGCGAATCGGGTTTTTCACATATGAACAGTGATACCAGATGGGAATCCCCCAGTAGTAGTGCGCAGCCTTTAGGGCGCAGTCGGCCCGGCGCGACGTTTGAATGTTGGATTTGCAACGAGGGTCCCGAGCGTGATAAGGGCAACGGGGGCCACGAGGGCAGCGAGGGGAAAATCAGATTTTACGTGGGTCACGAGGGTGATAAGGGCAAGCAGGGCCACGACGGCAATGAGGGGAAAGTCAGATTTCACGTGGGTCACATGGGTAATGAGGACCATGAAGAGAGTCTCCAAGCCCACGAGATTCCCTATCAATGAATAATTAACCGACGTAGATTAAAAAAGCAATTTTACCTTAAAAAAAATTGATGTCGATGCTCCTCAACGTTCACCGCCTCCTACTCTTGTATTCATATGTTTTATGGTAGGCGGAAATTACTTCTGTGGTATCCACGGGCTCTATTATTTTCTCTTTTTTTATTTTGTTTAAAGATATTATAACGGGTTTTGAGAGAATCTATGTATTTGGATCTATCATTAATCCACCAGAAATCTTTTTTAACTCGAGTGAAGTCCTCGAAGTCGCATTTCGGGATCTCCATTGAGTATAAAGGGATCGAACGCTCAGCGCCATCTATGGGGATTCTCTTGTTATTTTGGTGTCTAGGGAAATGGTAAAGGATTGGTCTATTCGACTCGTCTTGTGTCAAGCCGATATTATTATAAAATGTGAAATATTGGGGTTTTATATGGCCGCACCTAGCTCTGCCAATCGCTTCATCATCTGGAAAAGCAGTTAATTCTCTTACTGTACCATTAACGATATCTTTCATTTTATTGTAATAATTTCTTGCCAGGCGGATAATAAAATTATCAATTCTAGGGATTTGAGCTTTATTATAGAGTTTTTTATTACTAACTCTTTTGCGGTAGTTAGAATTAGCTGATCTATATAAAAAAAGACAAGCTCTCAGGCACTTTCTTTCAAAAACTCTCAATCTTTCAACCTAGCTAGCTCCCATGTTCCATAATATTTCAGTGGCGTATGTTAGCAACGGCCTAATGAGGAGGAGATAAGAGATTACGCGGGCTCTTTTATTAATAAATTTGTTGTGCAATAGATGTCCTAGCGCCTTGACTCTTTTCCGGGCTTTTTCAATTTGAAAGTCCGTATGTTTTGAACATCTAATTAAATAATCTAGGTGAACTCCTAGATATTTAACTGTTTTTTTGTTCGGGATAACTGAAATTTCTTTTGTAATTGGATTTGTGATTTTAATCTCAAATTCTTTAATGCTTTTCTGTTTTTTTATTGATAGGTGATTTACTGTATTACGGAATAAGATTGCTTCACTCTTCTCTGGGTTAATTTTTAGGTTCCATGCTGAATATAATAAGTTGACTTTATTAATTAAAATATTTAAGGATTTGGAAATTTCGGTGCTGTTGTTACCAGCGATATATATTATCCTGTCATCCGCATAAGCTAATGAAAAGGTATTATTACCTGAGTTTAGGTTAAAAGAATCGATCATATGTGCTGTGAATAGCGAGAAAAGACAAGGGGAGTTAATTGTTCCTTGTTGCAAACCCTCTTTAATATTAAAATTTGTGCTACATAGTTGGTTGTGATTCATGACTTTAAATTGTTTACCATGAATCATATTCCAGATTATTCGTATTAGGTATGTAGGAAAGTGTTTTTTTATTAATGAGAAAATTAAACCATTCAGCCATACGCTGTCGAAGGCTGTCTCGAGATCGAGAAGAACTGCGCCAACCATATTACTATTGAAGAGATGTTCATTTATGTCCGATAATAATTTATTGACCGCGTGAAGGGTTGAGTGTTTATGCCTAAATCCGTATTGATTATCTGGGATTAGAATATTTTTTTTTATATGAACCATTATTGAGTTATTTATGATAATTTCGAACACTTTCCTGAACGACGGAGTTAGGCTTATTGGGCGATAACTGGTCGGATCTGTTAGTATTTTGTCTTTTTTATGAATTGGGATCACAATGGCGGTTTTCCAATTTGACGGGTAGTAATAATTGTTCAATGCGTTATTAAAAATAATTGTTAAATCTTTTATAATTATACTCGGTAAATGTTGGGACGAGGCACTTTTTTTAACCCCTCCCCCGCCCCCTAATAATTGCTTTTTTTAGATTTAGTTAAATATAAGTAAGATGGAAGTGATCAGGCGACGAGGTTATAAAACCTGTCACCGTTCGCTCCCACTCCCGAAGATATTCCTTCCTTTGCCCCGTGCCACCCCCCTCATCGCTACACTCACGCCGCGGAAAACGACACCATCGAGAGAAGGAGAAAACGCCTCACCCACCCGCCGTTCCCCTCATCGCCCCACGCGTTGGAGGAAACCACTATAACCCACCATCCCTACGTCACGGCCCACGTGACCTGCAAGAGAAGAAAACCCCCCACGACTACGTCACAACCCACGTGACACCGGAAAAGAAACGGAACAGTCCCTAACCCTAGGGAAATTAGGAATAATAACATGGACACTCGATGCCGAGTGTCCCCGATTGACCCCGATTATCGGTGATAATCGGGGAAGAACGAGCACGAGTGATGCGACGCCATCACTCGTGATACAGCTGCCCCCGTGTAGAGAGTAATTTGAGAAGTAATTAGTTAGAGGAAGTTTGAGAAGTTATTGGTTGGAGAGATTTTGAGGAGCTAAATTGAGAATTGTTTGAGGAGTTATTGTGGGAATCTTTGTGGAGTATTTTTCTTCGAGGGAGAGTGTGTGGAGAAATTGTGTGGAGGAATTGCGAGGAGAGTTTGTGACCCAGGATTGAGGACTACGAGGATACAAACAGCCCCGTGTGGTCGATTCCGTGTGAAGGATTTTTTCTGGAAGCATTAGAGTCATCACTATTCCCGTGAGTACCCTTTCTTACCTTTCCCGCCCCAACAAGTATTGCCTAAACCCCTGTAATAATATTTCCCCCCAACGATGAGCCTCTAAACCTCTAAATTATTAATTATTATTTTATATGCGCAGGAGAAACTTTTGTATAATCATAATCCCCCTAATTTTTCAGCGATCTTTAAATCGTTCCCCTAACTTCTCCCCTCTTTCCAATCATTTAACTTCCACCCGCTTTCTTTTGTTCTTTTCCGTTATCTTCTTTTTCTTATTTTTATTATTATCATTTACTATCATTTACCGGTGTGTCGCGAGCTGACTGGCCTTACCCCCCACCCTTGACTAATTGTTAAGAGAAGGCCGAGGATTTCTATTATGAGACACTATATATTTACACTTTAAGTCCTTTATTGAAATATATGATCGTGTTTATAATATCCCGCCCGAGTAATTATTCCCCCCCCCCCCCCTTCTCATTTCAGGTCCCCCCGTATACGTCAAGGAATTTCCCCTACAAAATCATTCGCTTATTCATTTATTTTATCTATTCGTGACTTCACCGGGAGTTATTATATTTTGATTTCCCGGCCAAGGTCACAATGTTTAATTATTATGGGAGGGATTTTGTCTACACCACTTGATATTTTGTTAGGGAGGGATTTTAAGATTAGTCTAACTGTGAAATAATCGGTAAAATAATCTTTATACTCTTCAATCATTTTAGCATTCAATGCTTTATTATTTTGTCCGAATTTGGTAATTGTTATATCATTTGCGGTGTCGGCATTTAATTCGTTACAGAAGATGTCTATTTTGGAGTCTACTAATTGTTTTAGACGAGTATTTTCATTTAGGTATCGGGGTGAATTGACTCTTTGGTAATGTGCTCCCATTATATTAACAATACCCGCTTCGCCATTGATAATGTATTCGTTTTCTATTAAAGGAATATTATTGGCATTACAGTTCGCTTCTTGGATTAATGAATCATTATTGGAGCTAACTCTTAATTCATTGATTATTTGTTTACGTTCGGGGCGAAAAATGTTATTTATTGTTGACATAAATTTTTCGGAGTTTTGGAAACCAATTTTTTTATATATATTTTTCCAGTATTTCTCTACGGCTAAACTAAAAGCGGCATCTAGGTTTTTTTTGCAGTTTGTTATTAAATTGTGTGCTAAAAGGGTTTCTCTATTATTTTTTTTAGGGTCTTTTTTCAGAAGGCTATGGTATAGTGTAAGTAATTTTGATTCTCTTTTTTGTAATCTAAGGATCTTCTTGTTGGAATATTTGTAAATATTTCCAGCGGGTTTGCTTCTAGGTACTTGTGATTCTATGGTTGTGTTAATATATGAGGTTAGATTTCCGATGTATTCGTCAATTTCCCCATTAGTGAGGTTCCTAACATTTGATACTCGAGAACGATAATTTTTTTCTAGATGATTAGTAAAATTCTCCCAGTTAGTGTTTTTATATATGAAATATTCTTTATTACAGGGATCTACTGTATCTATGAGTAATGCATTATTTATTTCTACTCGCATGGCAAGAGCTTTATGATCGCTATCGTAACGGTAGGTTGCTATTTTACCATTGTAGATTCTGAATAATTAATCTTGAATCGATTAACGCTGAATCTAGAAATGATTGAGCTATCGTAACGGTAGGTTGCTATTTTACCATTGTAGATTCTGAATAATTAATCTTGAATCGATTAACGCTGAATCTAGAAATGATTGAGCTTGAGGATAGGTGTAGTCATTTGGGGGGATGAGGTTTAATCTATATTTATGTTCATTTTTTAATTCCCAATTTCGAAGTTGATGACCTCGGGTGTTATTGCAGGAATCCCCGTAAGAATGGTGCCTAGCGTGTAAATCTCCCATTAATATGTAATAATTGTTTTCTTTATATAGTTTAAGTCCTTCCAAATGGTTATTTAATTCCCTATAAAAGACTTGCTTGCTTAAATTAGAGTTTCTAACATAGGCGCTTATTATGAATAGTCAATTTTTTGTATTTTTTTCGATTTTCATGATTGCAAATTCAAGAGTAGTATTGATCATTGAATTTGGGGAAGTTATTGTTTTGAATTTGATATTATTTTTAATTATTATTGCCGTCCCACTGGCGAACATTGAGTTATTTCTATCGGATCTGATTAAGTTTGTGACGAAATTCCAGGCGAATCGGTCACCTGTATTCCCGTAGGGTAACTTCCTAGATTAAGGGCGAGAGAGAACCGCGAAAATTTAATAAAATACTCAACCAACACGGATCCCGGGACCCGCATCTAATAGCTACCTGCTACCTTAGTAAAACCCGTAAAAGTTACCTGCTACCTTAGTTAAACTCGCGAAAAGCTACCTGCTACCTTGGTAAAACTCGCAAAAACTACCTGCTATCTAAATATAATCCGGGGAAAAGCTACCTCAATAATCCCCGAGTAATTAGCTACCTGCTACCTAATCTCCTCTCGGAGACAGCTACCTGATACCTTCTCTAATTTTCCCCCAGGCTCGCGACGCTAAGATAATCATTAAAGTAGTAAGTAGAGGCAGCAGTTAAATCCCTACAGTTTAGATGAACCCTGATAAAAATTCGGTTACAGTTATCGAATAGGAAATAGTTTAAATTCCCCTTAAATCCCCCGTATAATAGTTGAGAATGGTCTGCACGAAATCGGTTTAAGGGGCGGGGACTATCGAGAAAAATTAGCCGATATACTGTGCTTCCGGTAGTCCCTGAAACCCTTTTGGGTTGATTGCATAGGAGAACCCATAGGTTAGGTTGAGACACCTACGCTCCCTTAGTTGTGAGAGGGTTGGGGTAATCTTCAGTTTAGTATGGGTGGAAGGCCATGTGAGCGAACGTAGCTCTCTCGCTTGCATGGATTGCCAAGAGCTTTACGGTTTAGAAAATTTTGGTTGAGTTACGGTTACAGAAAATTTAGGTTTAGTTATAGTTACAGATAAATTAGGATTAGTTAGTTTCGTTAGAAGATCCCCAATCCCTCTCCGGAGAGGGTCCCTACCGGATTAGCTACCTGATAATAGGCATAGACGGGGCAAAAATCCGCTCCCCCAAAATCTCGCTCAAAACCCCTTGAAAAACTTCATTTCGGCTAAAAGCCGGTTAGCATAGTTAATAGAACCTCAGCCTAATAGAAAATAACATTAATATTAATACACAGTAGTAAAAATACAAAACCCCAATTTTAAAGTAGAATTTGTTACGCGCCGCGAGCAGGGAAAAATTAGAATGTATTAGTAGTTCCGTACGTAACCACGCGGGCCGCCACCGGATGGGCAGACTCGATGAAGATCCCCCACCACGCGCAACAGGTTCGAACGGAACCACGCGACCGGCCGGCGTTAGTTTCTCCCGGGCTGTTATTCGACACACGTGCGTGAAAATCCGATAGTGCATCATAAAGAGGACACCACACTCCTACCCCAGAGTATCTGCACCACCAAAACTGCATTCCCGAGATTCCACGAGCACCCTGGTAAGTACCCGAGTGTTTAATTAAGTGCCAATAAGTGCGGGAAGAGTGATTTTCGGGTAATTAGATGTCGCGGCCACGAAAATTCGCAAATGGCGTCGCTACCTCGCGAAATGACGCCATACGGGAAACTCATGGTTGAGAAAGCCAAAGGGCCTCTCTCAACGGCTACCTATGCTCCCTCGTGTTACCAACAGCTATCTAATCATTTTAAACAGGTTTTTGGAATTTAATTTCGCCACGAAAAGGCGAAATATACGGGATGAGGCATTCCACGCGGCTCGGAATACCCCTCTCCCATGCTACCAATGACGGCCTATTCTCCACGCTAACTCGACGTACTAATTTTTACTAATTTTTCGATCCCTGCTACCTACTTTATTGGGTTTTCTAGGCTCATCCGACGAGCTCAGGAAAAGACCCCGCTACCTGATAATTTTTGCTACCTTTACCGGGCTTATTTTTGCTACCTCGACTGACATTTAATTGCTACCTTTTAATAAAAATTTATCGTTAACCTTCCATTCAAATTATTGCTACCGTTACATTAAAAATTTTATTGCTACCTCTTATTAAAAACTTCGGCTACCTTCGCGAGGCTGGATCAATTTCTCTGGGTGATGCAATAATGCTCCCCGAGACGTAATTGTTCGCCATTTTGTGGATTCCGGTTGGGTCTGGGGACGCTATCTCTTAGTTGATTAATTTTCATGGTTGGAATCCATAAAAGCTATCATGCTACCTCTCGTGAATTAGGATTACTTTTATATGGTTACGTAATTAATTAGCCAATTAATCCGATTAATTATTGGCAGTCTCGGAGACGCCATCGGATATATAATTTATTAATTCGCTAGGAATATAATCCGTGCATTAATTAATAAGTTCGCCGTTCAGACCCGTACAACAGTGGAATCACGAAGTAATCCCTCAATAATCAAACGGGAAAATCTTGGGTTACGGATATCTGCCCAAGCACGGTTGTCGATTTCGCCCGTGATCGGGAAAGTTCATACCAAAACCCCAAATTACGCTACCTAAACAGGGGAATAGGCTACCTATACATTCCCTAGGGTCTGAGGCACTTTCCGTAATTTTCAATATTTCGATTTGCTACCTGTACGGATATCTACCCTGCAGACCCTATTGGTTTAGATAATCGATATTGAGTAGGCTACCTAACCGGGAAAACACGTTACCTAAGGGCTCCCTGCATCGGAGGACCTTTCCGCTACCTTGAAATTTTATTGCACTCCCGGCGTGGTGGTGGCCCCGTAGGTAAAACAGTTTTTGGTTAGAGATCCCGATGCCTCTACCAAAGCCCCGGATAACGCTACCTAACGAGGGAAATAAGCTACCTAATGACTCCCTATACCTGCGGCCCATTTCCGCTACCGAAATGACGGACGTATAGTTAGAAGGTAATTACCGAATTTCCAAATAAAACCAATTCTAATCATTTGGGAATAGTTTAGGATAGTTTAGGAGTGAGTTTTATAGTTTAGGAACTAATAGTTTATTTATAATTAATTTTTTTTTTATAGACGTATAGTTAGCAGGTGGATCATCAAATCTTGATCGGGCCGGCTCAGATCGATGTAAAATGATTTGGGAAGACCAAAACACTTTGATTCAGAATTTAGGAATTAATATTCATTTATTAATGAATTATTTTGTGATTCCGTCTTAGAAGGGGGCTAATCGCGTGCGGGGGCACGATCAGCTGTGCGTTTGGCGCCATCTCTGGCTGCAGTTGGGAGTGCATGAAGTGTTTGTTTACATCATATAAGTTTTGATTGATTGTCAACATCTAATTTTTTTGTAATTACACATTTTTAATTTCCCTTCGAATTCATTTGTTTGTTGCTAATAATCAAAAGGGCCCTTTCAAAACCTTTCAAGTTTTTTCATCCATGGAAGAATTCACACTAGGTGCAGTTGTCGCTGGAGATGTTATCTAAAAAGTGAAAGAAAGTTCCATATCCTTTTTGAGGATTGATTCTGATCATCCTTGAATGCTGAGAAATTAAAAAGTGAGAGCACAGTGGAGTGAAAAAAAACAATAATTGCAATGAAACATCTTTTTTTTTATTTCAACCTCAATAGTCTTTTGAATGCTTTCAATTATTCTCATCGCATTAACAAAGAGTGAACTTTAATATTGAGAATGTGGCATTGGAAGCCTTTAGCTCTATTTTAGCATGTATTAGTAGGTATTCCAAAAATAAATATACATAAGAATCTAAGACGAACTTTTTCGTCATGGAATTTTTTCACATTTTTCCTTTGCCTCATACGTAAAACAAGACTAGCTCATCTAAAATGAGTTCCACTTGGAATTACTTAAATTTAATTGGCGGTGGATTGCACGCATCAAATCCAAACACTAGTATCGCATATGAAAATAAATATGAATATAAAAATATAGAAACATTACAAACTACTCGTACCATTGACTCTATCACAAGTAACAAATTGACGAGTATGGCTTGAGGGTTCATTCCCTAGCGAAGCTGCATCCATGGAGTTCCATGGATGCTTAAATGGATGCTTATATGGATAGGGAATGGGGATAAATAAGGGTGAAAATGTCCGAAATGAAACTTAATCAATCTTTTTAATTTTTTAATATTTTTTGGACACTCATTTCGGACATTTTCACCCTTATTTACCCCCATTCCCTATCCATATAAGCATCCATGGAACTCCATGGATGCAGCTTTGCTAGGGTTTGAACATTTAAATATCATTAACAGAACAAATTTCGTATTTTTTTTTATAAATATGATAAAAGTTGAAATGTTATCTTCTCATTTTTTAAATAGATCACAGATTTATATTCTGAGTATCACATAAGTCAGTCCTTTCTATCGCACTTAGTTGACACGTACTTTGGTTGGGTGATTTTTATTATTCAATTTACCTGCTAATATATAAGGCACCAAATGGGATTACTTTGACATCATCATATTCTCGTTGCGGTCCTGAGCTGAGGTCGTCGACTTCAACCCACTCACCAGTTCTCCGTCGGCAATGAGCTACAAAGTGCTTCATATCAGGTATAAATGCTATAATACCGATTAATCTGAAAACGAATAGAAAAGGATCAATGATCGGTCAGTTGGTGCACCACCTTCATCAATATTACTCACCTGTAAGCTTTTCCGAGATCCAATTTTACAGGTATATCTCTTAATTGGCATCCCAACGTCCTATTGCCCTTTTCTTCCCTGCAATTGCGAATGTCAAGCTCAACGAAGACGGTTTCTTTACAGTCAAGTGTCTCTATTACCGTGGCTCCACATCCAGGTATCTTGCATTGCCAAGTTCGACAAACATCAATTGCTTCAGGTAAACCCTCTCTAAATCCCTTGTCAATAATTATATGATGATCAACGGCTAAATCATACAATTTTCTCGTATTTCCGACTGAACAGTAAATATTGTCGCAATGCGTTCCACGATATGCTACTGGTTCAGCATAACATTTTCTCCAAATGCGCGTCAACGTATCTTCACAATCTAATTTAAAAGGATCCAGAGAAGTGCAATAGCTGGATTTCATCAGAGAATAGTGCTTGCAGAGGAGGGCACAGCGCCTTAGCAGTATTTTCGTAGTCGCACCATCATTCAGAAAGTCCAAAACAAATTTAAAAAATTCATTACTTGAAGTTTCCAGTAATTGTCTATACTTGGAGTCATCTAGAGCAGCGTATTCAAGTACATGAACGAAACTGTCGAATCCACAAGTATTAATCAATTTGATCCCTATTCCATTATATTTAACAACTGGAGAGACAGAAGCATTCGGCAAGAATACTGCTCTTTGGGAGGCCAAACCATTCTCGTTAGAGATTCCAATTTGGGGGTAGTCTTTAAAGTAGCAACCCTTTCTCTTCTCTCTAGGTGCTTTCCTGCCTTGTTTAGTATCTGTATGACTTTCCTTGTCTTTTACAGCAGTGGAGTTTGATTCTGGAATATAGTTGGCGTTATTGTTCAGACTAGTAATGAAGTCTGGTTCAGATTTCATCGAATTTGACATGTTGATGTTGGCTGCATTGATGTTTATCAATTCAATCCTATCAAAATTCCATTCATTATTATTGTCATCGTTGTTCCCTAGATGCCCTTCACACTGCTGGTACAAATAATCACTCTCAAGATCCAAAATTTCGGAGCACAATTCCACTGTATTCATGCTCATATCAGTAGGACTAATCTCTGAATCTTTAATTACAGTACCATCGTGGTGATAGTTCTCTTTACCATAATCATTAATATGTCCCCTCCACAGCATTTTGGCATCAAAATCCGAATCCTCCCAATGATTTTTCAAGTCGCCTGTGTAATTAATGTTTTGTTTCATCGTATCTTCGGGAGAATCTTCAAATGCATCAGGTTGGGGTGGTGGTGAGACATCGGGTGGGGGTGATGATGAGGCACCAGGTTGGAGTGGTGGTGAGACATCAGGTTGGGGTAGTGATGGGGATTTTTCCTTTGGTCGATTAACGAAACTTCGCAACTCAGCTCCTAACTCATTCTGATCGCTGGTAATGTCTTTCACGTGCTCTTTAAAGAAGATGTGAAGATTGCAAGGGAGCTTCATATGCTTGAATACACGGTGCTTCAATTGATTGAAATACCCTTCTTGAGCTGCTGTCGATGCATGGTCTGGAACGAAAGAATTTGGCAGAGCAGCAGAGCTCCAGAGAGGGAATTCTTTGGCAATTCTTTCGAGCTCATTTACAATCGGGGGGAAGTAGAGAGCATTCTCTATTTCTCCTGGGAGGCTCTCTGGTGTCTCAGGCTTGACCACAGAAATTAGTCTTTTGATCCAGTTATTTGTTGTGGATGCTTTAGATGGTACCATCTCTTCTGGTAATTCCTGGGAATTAGTTGAGACTTCCAGCGTCTCATTATTACTGAGATTCTGGAGATTATCGATGATAGGTCCGCGCAGAGAAATCCATTCTTCTAAACGTCTTCTAGCCATTGCTGCACTTATTTCCCCCTCCTCTAACTCGAGCATGCAATTATTGAATAATTGAACTGCTTTCGGAAACTGAATAGTATAATCATTGACAGGGAGCAGAGCTACCAGGCATGAGAGAATAAACACTAGTTGAAATTCTCTAAGAGAAGAGCAGTCCACTAGAAGTGCAATTATTCTCATGTAGAACCTTTTCAATCTAAACCGGCTCTTGTCCTTCCAGCAGTCCCATCGAGCAGCAGCGGCCATGAAATGGGCGATGTCAATTCTGATCACGGTGGTGGCAGGAAAAAGCTTCTCTTCCTTATCAATATTAGACCCAGCCCATAAGAACACCTTATCCACGTATTGCTTTATTGTCAATCCGTTGAACGCTTGGCAGTGGGCCAACATCAAGGCTCGTTCTTGATCGCTAATCGCTTCACGGGGTGCTGACACTTTACAGGTTTTAAGCCACTGACTTAAGCAGTAGATTAGAAAAGGTGCGTCTTGTCTCTCCGTGGCTATTTGGTACACAGGCACTGTCTTCCGTTCGAAACTTATAGTTATCGTATATAGAAAAATATGGCCTGTCGAAAGCCCAGGAGCTATTTCAAGCTTATTAATCAAGACTCCAGTCGCATCAGACATGATCTTGGATCTTCCGATCACTCGACGATACTCTTTATATACGTACAATTGCTCATTTGTGCAATAAATAAGATGGAATGGGTGGAGACAAAGCTCGAGGATAGTGTGTGAATATTTGGGGTCGACGAGGAGGTCCCTGACTATGGTCAGCTGATCCCTCTTGTCTCCCTTTGGAATTCCATAAAGGCGTTTGTTAGCCTCTGCTTTCGCCTGACGATAGACATATCCTTTCCTTATTGTCGGCGGTACTCGATCCCCAAATTCCATATTCTTTCGAAGCTGCTCTTTCCTGTAATTCTCGGGTTGCTGTTTGATAAGGTGGTCACCAACTTTAGTCCTCTCAGAATGGGTTAGAGGACGTTTGACGTCTTCGTGATCTTCTTGACGAGTGTCGCGGGCTAGGATCTCAAAACTGATACTTCCGTTCCCTGAATATTCAGCCTTTCCTTTGAAAACATTGCCACACAAATCACTTTTACATTGAGCTTGGAATTTCACATGAATTAATCCTTTCCCATCTTTTGCTACATGAGACCACTTGCCGATGAGTGCACAGGGTAATTTATATCTCAAGTAAAAGGCATTTGCAATTTGATTTACCCACTCTCTTGGCTTTAGCCTCCTTGCCGTTGACTCTGTAGTATCGTCTGGCATTATTAGACTCCAAATTTCAGGTGATAATAAAATATGGAACACTTCCAAATTTGGGGAATCTTTGTCATCTTCAAACGAAGGGTCAAAGTCAGAAGATGTTGAATTATTATCAAACAACTCGCAGTTGCTGTCATCTATTTTTTCTTGGGTCTTCCGTGGTCTTGGCGGATCAATGAAAATTTTGCATTGTTCACGAGCA
>NW_011887997.1:32778-85387 GCF_000806365.1 Fopius arisanus
CTATACGTCCGTACCGAAATGGTCATCACGCTACCTCAACTGCTACCTAACCGACAAATATTCCTGATTTAATAAATTAGTCAGAAACGGGCTACCAAATTGAATAAAGTCGTTACCGAACGATTAAATAAGGCTACCTAACAGAATTTGTGCCTTAACAACTGATCGGTAGGAATTATGAGGTCGTATCTCTCTCTCTCGCTCGAACCCGATTAGAACCCCCTGCAGTTTCCTATCTTCCCCACCTAAATAACCTAGGTAACTGAATAAAATTAAAAGCCGTTCTCTCTTCAGTGCTGCGTTATAAAATTCCCATTTATTACTGTTCCCTGTATATTTTATTAAAAAGTTAAATCTTTCTCTTTTGGGCGAATGCCGGTCGTATGTAAAATGTAGACTGGGCAATCTATATTAATTATAAGTTTCCTAATGGAAAAAATTCATTTTTTTTGTCTAGTCAATAGTGGAATAAGTAACGATATCTTCAATTGGTTTTTATTTTTCTTACCCGAATCCCCGTCCTTATAAATACCCGAATAGTTTAGTTCAGGTTCTTGAGATTATTTCGAAGTTTGATAATTGAGGCTCTTGTCCACGAATCCACCCCTCTCTCCACGACCCGCACACTGAGCAACCGAGCAGTCCCGTACCCTCGTATCTCCACGACTCCAGGTTTAGCTTCTGTTGATAGGAAATTCTGGGGATGATCAGTGAAAAATTGAGTTTTGAATACGGTTAGAGTTACGGTTGCGGCTCGTCGATTCCGCGTAGCTAAGAATCGGCTGGCGCCCTAAACACATTTTTAAGGAGTGGAATGAGCTGCTGATTACCCCCGGAGTTTCGTTTAGGTTTTTATGGTTTTGTCGGTCCAGAGTCGTCGGAATTGCGAGAACGAAGGTAATGGTTTTGGCCGTGTTTTCGGATATCGATAAAATTGGGTTAGGGTTTCGAGTATTCGCTGAGGCCATAAAGGAAAAATCATTACAAGTTATAATTATGAAATTTAATTCTGTGTTTTTTGTTTAATTTGGTTTCGCTAATTAAAGCAATATCTACGTTATGCCTATCTAGAAAGGATTGTAGGAAAAATCTTCTCTGCAATCTCACAATTGAGTTAACATTGATTGAAAAAATGTTCAATCCATCAATATAGGGTGGATTTTCATTAATGTTGGAAAATTGAAGGTTATTATTTGCCATCGTGGATGAGGTTGAGATGGGCCATAATTTTTTCTATATTATTTTTATTAATTTCAGCTTGCTCCTTAATCGGTTCGATGGGGAAATGTATTGATGATGAAATTGCTGAGATTATTTCTCGCTTCATTTGAATTATCCATAACGGTATTGTCGGATCAAGATTTTGTTGTAAACTTGAGAGTTCTCGCGGTTGATTGATATTTGAATTCGCGATTACTTTCCGAGAAGCGGAGTTATGAATAGTGGATGCATGAAATTGTCGATTCCTTGATGCAGCGGCCTCCGTATAGGAGTGATTGGGGTTGGTTTTAGTAACGATATTATTTACTTTCGTTGTACGATTTTTCAATACAATTTGTTGATCGTTCTCAATTATTTGAGAGGCTTTTTTGTAGTAAGGACAATCTTTATAATTCGCTGGGTGCCCATTCATGTTACAGTTTGCGCATTTTAATAATGTTTTGTCTGCATCTTTGCCAAGAGGGCAATTACCTGGTTCGTGATTGTTACTACATTTGACGCAGCAAAAAACCAGTGAGCAACTACTGCTGGAGTGGCCTAGTCGTTGGCAGCGTTTGCATTGAAATATGTTTTTTCTTAGGGGTTCCCATGTGATTTTTTGGTAAAGAAACCTATTTATTTTAATAATGTCCGCTATTTTTGATTCTGGAGAAAGCTGGACTGGAAAGCCAAAATACTCTGTTTTTTTACTAACAACGATTTTAGTGACTTTTAATATCTTTACGTTTGTCAGATTCAGATCTGCTAATTCTTTGAAAATTTCCTCATCAGTATAATCGCCGTACAGATTTTTTAAAACTATAGTTTTAACTTTTTCGTTTTTAGGTGTGTATGTGTAAAATTTGATGTTTTTAGTTTTCAATAATTCTATAAATAACTTATATGTAGCGGTGTCAGCTGCGAAAATCGATACGTATTTAGAATCTGTAGGATGTTTCAAATAGAATTTGTTTTTATTACCATTTAACGTGTTTAAAAGGCTGGCAAGGTCCTTGAGAGAAACTCCCGTTGTGTGTATCGGGGGAGGTCGTTGACCTGCGCCCTTTTTCTGTATATGTTGTTGGGTTGGTTCATCTGTAGTCCGATCCTCTGTTTCGCTCCCTTCTTCATCAGAGATGTCGAATAATGGTTCGAATTGATTGTTGACCTCGGTAGGTGATTTGGCAGGAGAAGTATCACTTGCTCTTCTTTGTGTTGTTGTTTTTTTTTTGATCGGTAACATCCATGGGGGTTGATTCCCCGAATTTTGTTGAATATTCTCCGAAATTATAAGAGTTTCGTCGGAATTATTTCCCATCGTGTCTCCTCTATTACGAGGAGTAGGTTTAGTTTTATATGAGGAGGGGGTGGGGCCCGATCCTCGTTTTCCGTAAAGCGCTCTAGTTTCCTTGAGCTCTTTCTCTATTTTTTTATCAATGTAATTTGTGGTAACATTGGGTTTATAGAGTTTTCCAGGCCGACCTGTTGTGTTATCTGAGCTAGTTTCGATCAGTTTTCTTTTATTTAATGTTCTGGTGTTCTGTATCTGGCCGCGGCCTCTTCCTTTAGCATGATCCATGCTGATGGTGGTGGAGTAGCCGCTACCCTCCGCAGCACATTCCTTTTCACAGGTGTTTGTTCTTAAGTAGTTATATAGTTATTAATAACTTAGGAATTACTGGTTTAATTCTTTAATGCTGAGCCTACAAGGGCTTGAATTGTTTGTTTCGGCAGTGAACTGGAGATTAAGTAAACACGTCTGCTTTCTATCACTGTTCGAGACAGACTCCACCACTGCACCACTACGCTATTGTGATATTGTGAATTTTCCTAAATGGTCAACATTCAGAAACGTCACAATTTCCGATTTTGTTATGAATAAACAAAATCAATCGGATTTTAAATTATTCATGTTTCTTAGGGGAATATCCTTTAACTGCAATTAACATTAAATCGTTTTAGACAGTCGGAGTGGCTATTTACCCCGAATATGTTCTATTACGATTCGTAATTGATAATTTGATTAATAAAAATTATTGATATTGATAATGATTAAATTAATAAATGAACTCTTTTCTGATTTGCTATTTTTTTCCGAATTGGAATATCTCCCAATTGTTTTCCAAGAGAATTTCCGAAAATATCCGAAAAACATTCGATCGAGAGACTCGGGACAATTCCGCGAATTCATAACACTCCCGTGGACGAATGAACGTCGACTTTTGTTTTGACATCGACACAATACACTCACCCATGTGTAAGAATCAAAACGTAAGTCAACTAAATCTCGTTCACTCAGTCACATGAAATTGGTGGTGAAACCTTTAAAGTGATTCATTTTTGACGGCTTTATCGAGGTTTTGTGATAGAGTAAAATTAAAAGTTGATATGCAGATCACAGGAGAGCGGGACCAAGGCTCAGGACATGGAGTTTCCGGTATTCCAGTATCAAACAAGAGGAAGTTATTTCAAGAATCCTGGAAAAAAGAGCCTGAATTTTCAAATTGGTTGGAGAGTGTTGAAGGTAAGCTAAATCGTGCATTTTGTCGTGCTTGTGCGAAAGTGATTGCTGCTGGAAAATCTGAACTTCACAAACACGCGAGTAGTGATAAACATAAACAAAACATTTTAAAATCATTTCCAACTAACCGCGAGCAAGACAATAGTGATGGAGGTATTGTTCTTGACAAGCATTCCAGTAGTGTTAATCATCAACAATCGGTCAAAACCGCGGGAATTCTTATTGCTAATTTCATTGCTGAACACAACGTTCCCATTTCTCTTGTAGATCACCTCATTCCTGTTTGCAAAAGAGCATTTCATGATATTCAAATCGTGAAAGATAGTTCTCTCGGGCGTACAAAGTGCATAAGTATTATTGAAAATGTTTTGGCGAAAGTCGCGAGTGTCAATCTAATAGATATTTTGCGGGTCAATAAATTCTCAGTCCTGGTGGATGAAACAACCGATGTTTCCAAAACGAAAATTCTTTGTGTTCTCGCGAGATATGTTTCACCTGAAGACGGTGAAGTTAAAACCGAATTTGTAGATTTAATCAAATTGGACGCGACGGATTCGTCTGCGGAAAAAATTTATAATTCTTTTAAAAAATCGGTACAAGATAAAAAAATTCCTCTTAACAATATCGTGGGCTTGGCTTGTGACAATGCAAGCGTTATGGTTGGCATTAAAAATTCCTTCGCAGAGAGATTGAAATTAAAAGTTCCCAGTCTTATTTTGATGAACTGCACTTGCCATTCTTCCGCTATCGTTGCTTCTAAAGCGTGCAGTAAGTTACCCAGTGAACCGGAGGAATTGATTAAAGGTATATCGGGGTACCTCTGCAACAGGCCCAAACGTTGTGAAATATTAGCTGAGTACCAAGAATTTTTCAATGTAGAGACATTAAAAATTTTGAATCTGGCAAATACGCGATGGTTATGTTTGCATCAATGTGTGGTGCGAATTCTCGTTAATTGGGAACCTTTAAAATTATTCTTCTCATCAGCTATGCTGGAAGAACCGTAACCTTCAGCACAGAAGTTGTATGAATTATTAGCTGATCAATGTATCAAGGCTTATTTCTTTTTTTTTAAATATACAATGAATTCTTTCAACTCGTTTAATGCCCTTTTCCAGACTCGTCAATTCATGCTCCATAAGTTGGCTGGAAAAAGTAAAGGACTTATTCTTACAATGGCACGTAATTTTTTGAAGAAAAGTGTAATTCAAAAACTTTTTATAACTCCCATCGATATTAGTCATCCTGATCATTTGCTGCCTCTCAATGAGATTTCTCTTGTGCCTGAATGTGATAACATTGTTAGAACTTTTCCAGCAAATGTCGCTGAGCAATTTCGTCTCCCATGTTTACAGTTCTACATAACTGCAACTTCTGAAATGAAATCTCGTTTGCCAAACGCACATCTCATAATTAAAAACTTGGAATTTTTTAAACCTGAGGTGGCTCTAGAAGACGTTGATGAGCGAATTGAATCTACAGTAATTAACGATGTAGCTCAGCATTTTGAAAATTTCGACGAAAGTTCTCATGCTTTTGAATGGCAGGCATTACCGGATGCATTTTCTAGTCAAAGAGATAAGAAACGTGTACAATTGCTTCCCGTAGATTTGTTTTGGAGGGAAGTATCAAAATTAAAAGATTTCATAGATTCTTTTCGATTCCCTAATTTAAGTAAACTCACAAAAATTGTGCGGTGTCTACCACATTCTAATGCTGAGGCTGAGCGCATTTTTTCTATTGTAACAGACGTGAACACCAAAAAACGTAACAAACTCGGTAATGATTGCCTTAAATCTATTTGTCAGATACGATCCTCCATGCAGTATCACAATGTTGACTGCACAACAATTGAAATAACTTCCGATCATCTAGCATTACATAACTCAAATAATTTATATCCAAAGCCGAGTCATAATTAGTATTTTGTTTAATCTATACGGATTCGCTGCCTTCGTCAACTCTTCATTTTGCCAGTATAACGTCAACACTCTTCAGCCATCATAGTCAAAACAATGATTTCATCGAAACTTGGGAGAATTCCCAGGGTTCTTCATAAAACTATGCAGTTTTTGATATTAACCCTTTTTTATTTTACAGAACTTCCACTTTCCAGAACTCGAAAATGGTTCTTTTCAGTAGCCACCGGCCCTTTTTAGGGCCACTAAATGCTAAACGTGCAAAATTTAATAAAGCGGATGAATCGTGTTATATTTACAAAATGCATTCTCTTGTGAACCTTACGGCATTTGATACTCCCTTTCATGCCTTTTAAGCCTCATGACGTATTTCAAAGAATAAATCCTGAAATTTCGAATATTTCCTTTTCTATTTACAAATGATAAATATTGAGGGATTGAAAATTGAAAAAAAAAAAATTATTTAATGGAATTGCGATTTTCTTGCAAACTTTCTTATGAAATCTTAAAGTCCTTGAAATCTAATAAAAAATCAAATAAAAAATCAAATAGAATTTTGAAAATGAATAGAAAAATACAATTTCGCTATAGGATAAGCAATTTCATAGACGAATTGATCCCAAACCGACTTCAAATTCACCACATTCAATATTTTAATCATGCTTTTGCTCAATTATTAAAGAATTTTTGACCGTAAACTGAGCTCTGCATGGTTATTAAATATTATTAATAAGTAAAATGTTGAGAAACTTCATAATTACATCAATTTCATTCGTTTATTTATTTATTTATTTATTTATTTGCGAGGTCCATCGCGGAATTTAATTCATCGGGTTTATTTACGGGTGTTGAGCCTGTGCGGTAGTGGCGGGGACCCGAGGAGTGCGCGAGGGAGCTGCGCACGAAATTCCCACGCGTAGGATTTTTCCCCTCATCTGGCATCACTGCATATGAATCAAATTAAAACCTCCGGTAGGTATTATTAATGCCTCCGGCATTAGGCGATGAGAACCTGAGAGAAACTCTCGGGAAATATCCGATTAATTTTCAAGGTCAAGGGGGACTTGGCTGGATTTTTTTTTCATTCCAATTTCAAGCAATTAAATGTGTGGTATTTCATATGGTAACAGTAAAACGGTTTTATGAGGAAATCTCAATTTTCAATTTTTTTTCAATTTTTTGATCAATAATGTCCAAAAATTCTCCTCCAAGTCTGCTCATGTCGAGGTAAAGTCTTTAAATCTGATTTTTTCTATTGACAGTTTTGGGGTTGGAAATGCGTACCAATTGTTTATTCGATATTGTCATTGCTTAGCAACAAACGAGGAAATATTCGAAAACTATCCCAAGTAAAACCGTTTTACTTGTACCACGTGACGGAAAATGCCAGCATTTGATTGGTTGAAATTGGGATGAAAAAAACCATCAGGAGTATAATATAATATATAATAGAATCTTCCAAAAATAACCGTGGCAAATTTTTATTTTTCACATTTAGAGTGGCACTATTTGGTAGGAAAATAATAATTACCGAAAACCAATTCCTGAATATATTCTTGAGGGTGTTTCATTGTAAATTTTAATTATTCTATTTTCTATTTAAAATTTGGAACTGAAAATTTGCCCCAACTCTGGCGGGTTAGCCATTTTTATGCGACTGGCACGCCACTCTACGTGGCTGGCTGCAATATCGTCACTGCTGGGACTTATTCGCTCACAATGGTTGGCTAATTGGGTACCCATTAGGATGGGTAGAAATAGGCTGGCTCCCGACTACCTGAAGGTTGCCGGGCGCTGGCATAGAAGCCCGGATGGCCAGCAGACGACAACCCCGGTACAAACGAACTCGGCGGAAGACGCGTCGCCACCTACGCAACCTGGACAGGCCTCGCAAGCTAGTCAAACCGATCCGAAAGAAACGCTGCTCAAAGTTCCCGCACCGAAGTGAACCGCGAGAACTAGGCAAACGAAGATTAAACCGGGCGAGCTACCTATCGCGGAACTCGATGACGATAACCGATCCACGAGTTCGAGTTGTTATGCCCCAGAAATACAATTAATTAAGAACTAGTATTAGGTAAATTCTCATAATATGAGGACACGCGAAGTGTCACATATTATCAAAAAAACAGGTAATGTCGAATCAGACAATGTTGAAATATAAACTATCCCGAATATTTGTTGAATAAGTCCATATATATTCGTCATAATGTAGATCACTGGAGTGCAGTGTCAGCACTTCGCCCCATCAACGGCTATGGCCTTTACGTACACCTCGGACGTCACCCGATGTCTCTCCAGGTGTAAAACAAAGACGGAACACTTGTTGCAATCGAATCCACGATGAAATTTCAGCTCGTCAATTCGTTGCCACTGGGTCAGTTAGTCAGGTTATCAAACACATACAATTAGTAATCCGACGATTCGTTAAGTCACTTTCTTGTAACTCATATTGCCTGATATTTACGGCATTAGTCAAAGACTTTATTTATTTAATAAATCGTTTAATCGCTAAAAAAGTCGAATCTCCCTGAGAGATATTCATTTCAAATTATCTACGAGTGAGCTATCCCTATCATCGAACCCAGCCGCTCGGGTCTATAACATTTTGGTGGCAGCGCAATTTTGGGAAGACGGAGGCCTGATCAACCACTTTTTATCACTTCAAGATAAGAACGAGATAATATCCGGAGCATTAAACTACCTGAATCTGCACTGACCGTCATCGCAACCACGTTTTATCCTCGAGGGAGCGAGAAGATTTTTATTTTTGAGGATTTTTCACAAACTTACCCTAGCACTTCAGTGTATTAAAAGGGCTACTACAACAAACTGAGGAAACCAGCCCTACTACTTTAGTGGATCAAAAGGGCTAGTACAGAGGACTTATCCTGACAAAGAGAGTCACAGTCAAGGAGTAGCTACAATTCAAGTAAGATTATTGTATTTGGCCAAGAGTAAATAATCAACTATGTCGACTAATAGAGATGATAGTCGACCAGAGCAAACTGAATTTGATTCGTATTCATTCACTACACGCGGAGTGAGAAGAAATTTATTCAATTCAGATGGAAATATTAATCGAAATGTTAATCTGCGACGGAGTTATAGGCAATCACTCCCTCACAGTATGCTCACCGCGGATAATCAGCAGCAGGTTGAGGCCGACGTTCATCAAGAAAATGACGACGTTTTGCCAGATAAACTACCTGGAGCAAATAGTACGCGAAGAAGAGAATTATGAACTCGTTCCGGTAATAACGAAGGAACTGGACAACCTCGACTAGTGGATCCTTCACAAGAGGTGCCTGGAAATCCCTTCTACGTGATCGAGGAACTTCAGGAGGGGGAAGAAGAAGAAGAAGAAAAGGACGATTCACCTCTTCAGTCGTTTTTTACACTTAAGCCTGCACTCGTGCAGGCTCAATAAGGGCAGGGAGTTTCATTCCTAATCCTGGTAGTGAAAAGCGTGAAATACAACCTGATGTGAAACAATCGGTGGAATGACCACCTCGACGCTTCGATAATCTTCGCAACAATGTGGGCGAATTACACAAGAAAATTGAAGAAATGGGACACCACCTAAAAACTGAGCGATTACACCGACAAGAGGTTGAGCAGGAACGAAATGATTACAAAGAACTCCTAGAAGATGCCTGGACAAGGGAAAATGACCGGAGAAATCGCGAATCTGTGAAAGCACATCTTGATTTAAAGGGTGCACTTCAAATGGTACGTAATTTCGGTGGAGAAAATGCAGGTAAATTGGATTGTTTTTTACAGTCAGTCGAAAGCGCTAGGAGATTAGTATATCCAGAGCTTCGAATCCATCTCCTAGAAGGAATTCTAGGGAGTAAATTAGAAGTTTATGCTATGAAACAGACGAATTGTAGAACTATGTCATCATTTGAACAATTGAAGGCTGAATTAGAATCACTCTTCGGGAAAACCAAGAGTCTCGTGGGACTTCAGGCCGAATTCAGCAAATTACAGCAAAGAGAAAATGAAGATGTCGCTAAATACGTAGCACGCACAGTGGAGGTCACTGTTGACTTCTTGAATGGGCTACTCAGTCTGCACAGTGAATTCACTGAACAGGAAAAATTAGCCTCTAAAAATCTCATGATGACTCTTGCTAAACTAATGTGTGAACAAGGGTTACGAGGACAATTGCAGATTCTAGTGCGTGCTAATAACTTTAAAACTCTTCATGATGCATGTGCAGGGGCTATAGAATTAAAGAAAACCATTCCTGGCCCTCATAAGGGAAAAATAGGAGGAATTTTAAATACACAAAGACACTCAACTGGAGGAAATAGGAATTCTATGGGTAAACAGCCTATCGGAACCTGCTTCAACTGTGGACAAGGGGGTCACCTTGCAAAAGATTGTCGTAGTTTACAGGCACCACGCAGGTCATTACCAGTTGCGTCAGAACGACGCAGCGTCAACGCTATCGGAATGGTGTGTAAATATTGCAGATATTCAGGGCATGAGGCCACCGATTGTCGAAAACTGGAAAACCATTGGGAATTGCTGAGTCATAAAAAATTCCAGCAGCATTGATTAAAACGGATGGTTCAAATATTAAGCAAAATAATTTAAATCATCATTTAAAGAAGAATACTGAAAAAAGGGATGAAGAGAAAACCTTACCAGTCGGAGCGTATCAAGTCATGATGATGAAACCTTCGAAGGGAAAGGGAAAACCCTCAAAATTTAATAAAGCACATATGATAAAGCCAGCACCATCTGCAGAAATTAAATCACAAATTTTGCTAACAGGAGACGAGTTGAAACATTATTTCTAGCCGATTCGGGGGCAAAAACATTACTCATAGGAAAAGATAAACCTAATGCAGGAATTAAAAGAACACCTGGCTATCAAGTTCTAAGAGGAATATCCAATCAGGATGTACCAACCTTGGGAAAAGTAATTATCTACTTGAGAATTGGCCGAAAAAACCTGGGACACACGTTCCAGGTTGTGCCTGAAACTTTCCCATGCATTGGGGGAATTCTCGGCGAAAATTCCTTATTTTCACCCAGTTTGAAAGTAGAAACAATCTATGGAAAGGCTTTGGTCATCAACGGAAATCCTTTTGACTTGTACCATGACAAGGAGCCTATAAAAATCAACGCAAGAAGTGAGATATTGCTTCAATTCAATACACACAGTGAGAAAACCGGTATAGTTCAGAAAAAACAGCTGACCGAAGGTGTTTTTATGGGAGAATGTTTGACAAAGGCGGTAGATGGTAAAGCACTTGTTTGCATTATAAACACTAATGGAAGAGATGTTTTTATAGATCCGCCAACAGTGAAATTGGAACAATTATTAACAGAAGAAATAATTATGATGCTGGAGAAATTGGGAAAGCAGGATCGTATTAAATTACTGCATGAGAATTTGAGAATTAATCATCTAAGTAAAGATGAGAAAAATTCTTTTTTGGAGATTTTAGAAGAATACAACTCAATCGTGCAGTTACCGGGAGATTCTCCAGGAGTTACAGATCACCTAGAGCATGAGGTCCCGTTAAAACCGGGGACAGCACCAATAAGCGTCAGAACTCATCGGTTATCAGAATCACAGAGAGAAGAAGTTGATTGTCAGGTCAAAGAAATACTGCAAAATGGAGTTGTACGTTCAAGGAAAAGTCAATGCAATGCACCTCTACTTGTAGTCCCTAAACAAATGGATGCATCAGGGAAAGTAAAATTTCGTATGGTAGTAGATTTCCGACGACTTAACGAGGTCACTATTGGCGATTCATTTCGCTTGCCTAACATTTCTGATACTTTAGATCGTTTGGGCAATGCTAAATACTTCTCAACACTGGATCTGGCTTCAGGATTTCATTGAATACCTGTCAAGGAGGAAGATAAATGTAAAACGGCATTTTCCACACCCTATGGACATTATGAATTTAATAGATTGCCGTTTGGTGTTAAAGGAGGACCTGCCACATTCCAAAGGCTGATGAATTCTGTTCTGGCTGGAGTTCAAGGAATACGATGTTTTGTTGATTTAGACGACATCGTAATTTTCGGTTCAGGCCTAAGAGAACATAATCTAAGGCTAATAGAGGTTCTACAGCCGTCTGAAAGAAGCGAATCTGAGACTGCAACCCGATAAATGCAATTTCTTAAGGAAAGAAGTTGTTTACCTCGAACATATCATTTCTGAGAACGGAATGAAAGCAGATCCCAGTAAAATAGAAGCAGTATCTAATTTTCCAGTTCCCCAATGTGAGAAGGATATTATGTCTTTCCTGGGATTGGCAGGGTACTACAAGAAATTCATCAAGGATTTTTCAAAAATTGCTAAACCTCTTTCTGAGTTATTAAAAAAAGAAATAAAATGGATTTGGGGGGAAAGGGAACAAAATGCATATGAAAGTCTCAAGAAATGTCTGATCACAGCACCAATGTTGCAGTATCCAAACTTTCTAAAAGAATTCCTGTTTACTACAGACGCGTCGAACAAGGCTATAGGAGCTCTACTATCACAGGGAGAAATAGGCAAGGATCTACCAATTGCCTACGCTAGGCGAACTCTCAACAAGGCTGAGCAAAACTACAGTACAATAGGAAAGGAATTATTGGCCGTAGTATGCGGTGTTAAGTACTTTAGACCCTACTTATATGGTCGGAAATTCACTGTAGTAACAGGTCATAGGCCCTTGAGGTGGATCTTCAACGTCAAGAACCCAGGATCAAGGCTCATCCATTGGAGAATACTACTAGAGGAATATGAATACGAGGTGGTGCATAAACCTGGTAAATTAAATACCAACGCTGACGCATTGAGCCGCATTAACATCGTAACTCGAACACAAGCAAAGAAAACACAAGCAAAAATTTCTGACTCCGTCGAAGAGGTCATTACACCTGCTGACGAAGACATTCCGACAAAATTGAAGGAATATCATGATACACCAATTTCTGGTCACCCTGGTATGAAACGAATGTACACTAGAATTAAACAAAAATACTTCTGGAAAGGGATGAAATCTGATGTACAGGACTACGTCGGGAGCGGTAAGGAATGTCAACTAAATAAGCTGGGAAAAGTCACGAAAGTTCCAATGATAATTGGAAAAAGTCCTGAAGTAGCATTGGAGCAGTGTGCCATGGATATAGTAGGTCCATTGCCCATCACGATCTCAGGAAATAATTACATTCTAACATTTCAGGATGCACTGACAAAATTCAGCAAGACTATCCCTGTTCCGGACCAAGAAGCTAATACTATTGGTCGGGCTTTTGCAGAAAAAATAATTTGTGAATATGGAACGCCACAAAAACTACTGACGGACCAAGGACCAAGTTTCGTGGGCGAAGTTTTCAAAAGTGTATGCAAACTTCCCAGGATAAAGAAAATACAGACCACAGCTGATCATCCACAAACAAATGGCATTGTAGAGCGGTCACATCGCACTCTGGCTGAGTATTTATGGAGTTTTATTGAGGAAGAGCAGACAGACTGGGACATGTGGTTACCTTATGCTATGTTCGCATATAACACTACTCCCCATACAGCTACGAAAGTCACACCTTTCGAGTTAATTTTTGGAAGGCGAGCTGAATTACCGACAGTCCTCAAGCAGCCACCCCGTCTGACGTATTCTTACGATGATTTTGCTCAAGAACTTCGAGAGAGATTGCGAGCAGCTCATCGAGAGGCAAAGGAAACCCTTGATAAAGTTAAAGGGCTATCGAGGTTACAATATGACAAAGATGCACAGCCTATGGAATTTGAAATTGGGGATAAGATTTATTAACGAAACGAACGTGCCAATTCCACCACGAGAAAAAGTATGTCGGTGGACACCAGATGTGGAAAAAACTGCTAGGACAGATGGTGGAGTCATTTTTCAATTGCTGAGACACGTGACATGGTTGTGGAGCAGGAACCTCTCCGATCAGCAACCGAAGATTAAAAATGTCCTCCAAATCATCTTCAATGACCGGAAGATCCCAAAGGGCATTGAGATCCCTTTTCTGCATGGTCTTGCGAAAACGGACATATGCCTTATACCCGAGATGAGCGTACCGTTTTTGGAAAGGAAAACTGTCGCACTAAAAAACCCAGAAAACAGACGAAAATTAGGACAACTTTCAACAAAATTCGCAAAAGGACAGACAGACTTGAAAATCAAGGGGATGTACGAACTCACCAAGAAGGAAAACGTAAAAGCGTCATCAGCATGCCTGCGATACGGGTGCGGTTGTTGGCTTCAACGTGAAACAAGATTACCAACGTTCCGAGGGCAAAGTGCTGATCTGTGGTCTCC
Source organism: Fopius arisanus (assembly GCF_000806365.1). Classification (NCBI taxonomy): domain Eukaryota; kingdom Metazoa; phylum Arthropoda; class Insecta; order Hymenoptera; family Braconidae; genus Fopius; species Fopius arisanus. The sequence continues at coordinate 46,719 of NW_011887997.1, forward strand.
AATAAGTCCACAAACCACACAGGCAGGAAAACAGTCGGATGCAAGATGTCCAAGTTTATCACAGTTTAAACATCTTCGAGTGAAACGCTCAGTACGACCTACGGGCTCGCATTTTGAATCACTCTTTGAACTCATGTTAACGTTATGGGTTCTCACTAACTTTTGGCTTCGGAATTTGAAATACACTGTGACAAGTTGGGGAAAAGGAGCTTTATAGAGCCAATATCTACGTCAACAAAAATTGCAAGGCAATGAGGAACTGACACGCAGAAAGTCAAGTTCAAGAACCTTTCGTGTTGCTGCACCATTCAATTTTGCAATTACTTTTTTTCAACTGCTCATGCTCGGAAGCATGATGCTTATGATACGGGGGAAGGGACATATAGTTGAGAAGTTTGTCCACACTCCAGGAATTTATTTTGAACCAATTGGGAAAGTACATTTGAGCAACCAGGTTTGGTCTATGGCTGCAACTACGGATATCGCACCATGGCAGAGAAGAGCTAATCAACTTCGAAACCCTCTAAACTACACAAAACTTCTTTGCTTTAGAGCAGGTCCATGGGGACATAACTTTGATTTGATCGTGAATCAATGGATTGCTAGTTTTACGGAAACAGCAGATACCATTGATGAATTACTTGGCTTAAAAATTAATAAGAAACGCCGAGGACTCATTGACGGTCTGGGTTCCGTAGCAAAATCATTAATTGGGACTATGGACGCTCAAGATGCCAAGGAAATCAATGAGAGGCTTTTGCATCTAGAAAGCGGAGCAAAAGGATCATTGTGATCAATAAGCCCGGACGGAAGCCATGTTTCATAGAAATGAAAATATATTGATCAAATCACTTACAGAGATCAACAGCGAAAATGAACAATTAGCGCATTGGCAACTGATAGATGAGCACTTCATGATCATACAGGTCGTATATACCGAAGTAATCAGTGATGCTGCGAAGATAAAGACACTTCTAACTGGTTCTAAGGGAATGTTGTTGAGCACAGAAATATTCACGGAAAACGAATTAGTAAACCTACCCAAGACAGCTGTGGTACCAAAAGGATTCCGTTTTCCCCTTGAGTTAAATATAGGAGGAATACATATGGTTGAGGAGATTTCAACCATTGATGTGCATGCATTTGGATTAAAAATTGTGACCATTATAGAAATACCGCTGATCAACTTTCAGGTGTTCGATGTTTTGCTGACACATGGCATTTCGGTTCGGACAACGAACGAATATCACTCATACTTGGAGGTGACGAATGAATTTCTGGTTATACACGGGCCAACGCGACAGTTCGTGCCAATGACCGGTGAACAATTCAAAAACTGCAAACAAATAAGTGGACAATATCTATGCACTGAGACTCTTCCTATCCAAAAAATAAGGAAAAACAGTCCATGTGAAGTAGAAATGTACATGAGTCCAGAAAAAATGCCTTGTACCTGTAAAGCGAAGCACGTGAAGCTTCAAGGGCTCACTCTAATTAAAAAGAGGAAAGACAACATATGGTTTTACATAGCTCCAGAGCCTGAAGAAATAGTAGCAAACTGTGGTAACAAAGAAGTTAGAGATGTCTTAAAAGATTCGGGGATTTTAAGAGTTGATAATTTTTGTGAGATAGTCGCCACAGATTTCACTATCAGAGGTCGGAAAACACATGAAATAACCATTAATACCCATGTTCATCCGAAATTAAATTTGACATTGGATGACACTATGATCGCTAGACTAAACAAACAAAACTGGAGCAGAAGTAACATCCAGTTACCGAACGTTGTTGAGAACATGAAGGAACTGGAAGGGCTTCCAGTTCAGCTGCAAGCGGAGAAGGAAAACCTGGACAGGGTGCAGAAGAATTTCGACTATCGAGAATTCTTCACTCACCTTTCATCAATATTTACCGGAGTAATGGTGATACTAGCAGTTGTCCTAGGGTTAGCCCTTTACTGCTGGTGTCGAAAACCTTGGCCTAAAAGGGCGACGACTGACTTTGGGAAGCCGTAGATCTCATCCCATATCAATATCAATAAGTTTAGAGGGCCATCCTAATTGAAATTTTGGAAATTTGACCTCTGAAATCGATGCCCCGTCCAATTACAAAAAAAAACTGCAAGAGTTTTTTTTGCAATAAAATCAATATTTCGCGAGTTATGAGCATTTTTATGTTTTGAGGACATCTGTCAGTTTCTGTGTGTATGCGATTGTCTTTAAGGCAAAATTAAGGGATGAAGCATGCCTCATCGAGCTTGCGAGTTTCAGAATTATAACTTCTAAGGGGTTTACTGCATACGATAATGATGTTCTCGAAAACCGCAGGGCTAAGGTCGGTCATACATCGGCAGGAGAATCTGTAACATTTAGGTCCAGAGATTCTTTTACCATCTTCAGTAAATTGTAAAGACATTAACATTGTATTATTTGTACTGGATCAGTATTTCGTGTTGAATAGAAAATTTCTAGTGTAGAAATTTTCTTCCCTGGCAGGGAGGGATGTTATGCCCCAGAAATACAATTAATTAAGTAATAATGTTAGGTAAATTCTCATAATATGAGGACACGTGAAGTGGCACATGTTATCAAAAAAACATGTAATGTCCAATCAGACAATGTTGAAAGATAAACTATCCCGAATATTTGTGGAATAAGTCCACATATATTCGTCATAATGTAGATCACTGGGGTGCAGTGTTAGCACTTCGCCCCATCAACGGCTATGGCCTTTACGTACACCTAGCACGTCACCCGATGTCTCTCCAGGTGTAAAACAAAGACAGAACACTTGTTGCAATCGAATCCACGATGAAATATTAGCTCGTCAATTCGTTGCCACTGGGTCAGTTAATCAGGTTGTCAAACCCAGACAATTAGTAATCCGACGATTCGTTAAGTCACTTTCTTGTAACTCATATTGCCTGATATTTACGGCATTAGTCAAAGACTTTATTTATTTAATAAATCTTTCAATCGGTAAAAAAGTTGAATCTCCCTGAGAGATCTTCATTTCTATTTATCTACGAGTGACCTGTCCCTATCATCGAACCCAACCGCTCGGGTCTATAACATAGTTATCAAGGTGAGAGTGACGCGATCGGACTGGATCAGCCTAGTCGAGCACGGTTTCGAAAACCACGGGTTGCAGTCTTTCCTCCCCAGACAAATCCGCTACGTATGAACGCCGCACTACCTCCACCCACTCGGACTTCGTACCAGGAGGTGTGGGACACGCCACCGCGATCCAATGACCACCTCGGAAATGCAGCTACCTGCAGCGCCGAACGTCAACCTGCTACCTATCGTTCTGGTCCGATTACGGACCAGAACGGCCCTTGACCGCCCCGCGGCTACTTACAGGGACCCGGATCCCAGCCAATACGGATCACGACAACTTCTGTACGGACCAGGGGAGATACGTAATCGGCGCAGAATTCAACCGCTGTACCGCGACTACCAAGGTGTCGAGGAGGTCTACGGTCCGCCCTCCACGCGCCCGTTCTCCCCGTCAGCTCTCTTAAGCATCATACGGCGGTGGGATCTGCAATTCCGGGGTGAATCCGGCGAAGACGTCGAGGACATCATCTGCCGCGTAGACGAAGGGATCGCATTCATTCGCGCCCCGGAAGACCTCATTCTCGATGCTCTCACCTTCTTCCTGAAAGGACCTGCCCTGGTCTGATATCGTGGCCAAGACCACTCGGGCAAAACCTGTAGGGATCTAAAAGAAGACTTTCGTACCTTCTTCGCGGACGCGGAGTGCCAAATCGCGTTGCGTAATGAAATCACCGCTCGCACCATGGGCCCCGACGTGCGTACGGTATGCTCACTGGAACCTTCTGTTTAAATATAAGGCTCAGCTGCGTGAAGCTCCAGCGATCCTCGACCAACTGCAACACCAGATCACCAAATACGAGAAGGTCTTTATTCAATAAGATGCCTGGATGGGTGGGAATACTTAATTAACGGGCGGGATGTGGCTGGATTACGGGAGCGTGGAGGAGCGGATCCGAAAAATGACTTGAACACGTGCACGTGATCACTATCACTGTATTTTTGTCAATATAACCGTCAATAATTACACTGTATTTGTCACAATTAATGAGTCACTGAGTAAACCAAATAATGAGCGGACCGAAATTCTTTGAAAGTATAATAATGGGCTGTCACACAATGAGTTGACCCGAGGGACAATAAAAGAGCGGTAGTAAAAGATCAGAGCTTGTCACGAGTTCCCGGAAACGAATGAGAGAGAAACACGGGTTTAAAGGTGCCACGTGCCCTAATTCCAATTGTCACATGACCTATTTTAAGATATATCAAAAGGTAATGAAAAGCTGTCCAGGACGTGGCGCCTCAGGTGTCCAAATTAATAACTCCCGGTCATCTGAGGTGAGCGCGTCAGGTGTGCGTGAGTGGGGAGAGAATGCGTGGGCCTGGTGTGTATGGTGAGTGCCTGTCAGCTGACAGGATTTCCAACAGTCTTGGAGAGTGAGCATCAGAGGAAGCTACCTTCGCGCCCCGAAGAATCACTATGCCCAAGTTTTGCGTACCGTCCCGCGAAAGCTATCTCTCGAGTGCTACCTAGACGGGGATGGGCTCCCTCCAGAACCCCTCTGCGAACCTTCGCTCTCAAGGAAGACGAAGTAGAGGAAGCTCCATATCAGGACTTCGAGGAAACGGAGGACACGGGAGAAGAGATCCTGGAAGTGGGTAGGGAATACCGTCGTAAACCCCAAAACCACCACGTACAATTCTCCGCTACCTTCAACCCAGTCGGAAATCCCCCCCGTAATCGCCGTTCACCTCCTCGTCAGCTACCTCTCCGACAGCTACCTCCACGGCAGTTGTCTTACGACGAGTCTGCCCCTCGTCAGCTATCCTCCCCTCAGTTACCTTTCCGCCAGCTACCTACTCGAGGGCCATACGATACACTACCTACTCGTCTGCTGCCTCACCAACAGTCGCTTACATCCTCGATACCTACCGCGGCTACCTTCAGGGGGAACCACGACTTGACGCCCCAGAGCCACCAGGCGTCGCAGGCCACTCAAGTCAACGTGTACGACTACGACGAGAAAGCTACGTTCGATGACCCCGACCCACTGGCAGGCCTCCAGAGGGGAGAACTCTATTGTTGGAATTGTATTCAGGTCGGACACCGCCACCGGCAAGTGCCTTGCCGCTCGCAGGCTATGCTGTAATCGCTGCAGGAAGTGAGGGGTCTCCTCGCGAAACTGCGAACATTGTGTTACGTCTAGTACCCCTGACACTACAGCTACCTCGGGAAACGCCCAGTGAGACGTACGCGGCCGATGTCCCGGCACGAAGCACACTATCTAACCAGAACGTTAACTCCCCCGGATCGTCACCGGCCGAGCCTGATCCGGGGAGAGTTAAGGGCTACCTCGACGTACAGCTACCTAACCCCACCCCGCTAACTCAGTTCGGAGTGACCAATGCGGCCCTCGTTGCCCCGGAGCCGCTATCGCCACAAAACATTCTCGTGAACGTCAATGCCGACAAGAGGCCGCTATGTTTTCGCTTAAACCTCAGGATTGGCGGGAAAACCGTCCGAGCCCTAATCGACTCCGGAGCCTCAAGGACCTTTGCCGGTCCCGTCGGCATCGAGCTGTTTAAGCAGGCCAAGCTACCTTCGCTACCGGTACCCTCGAAGCGCATAATTGGTGCAGCTCGTCAGGTCGAATACGTCGGGTTGCTGACTAAATTCGAATGTACCTCAGGAGGACGCACGCTCTCTGCCGAAGCATCCCCAAGCTCGCGGAAGATTTCATCATTGGAATGGATTTCCTGCTCTCTGCACGCATGGTGATCGACTTCTTCGATCAAACCTGGTTCCACCGGGATGAACTCGGAACACGGTTCTCTTTTACGCCAGTCGAAGATGCGTGCCGAGTTATTATCTGCTGTGGGCTCTGCACGTGAGATGAGGCGGAAAATACTCACCTCCAGGAAATCTTCGACAATAACATTCCACCTCCTTCAACCGCCGCATTCGGGGTTACCTCTCTTACGTCGCACTACATTGACATCGGTGACAGTCCGCCTATCGCTCAGAAACCATATCACGCTACTCCGAAATTACGGGACGTCATGTGAAAGGAGGTAAACACCATGTTAGAGACGGACATCATCGAGCCGTCCCAAAGCAACTGGTCCAGCCCCGTAGTCATGGTTAAAAAGCCGAATGGTGTTTAAAATGGAGATAAATATGGGTGGCTTTTCACCAGAATTATCGATCGGGAAAATCCGGAAATGATCGCGACCCATCGGTCAACGGTCAGCTCCAAACCATCAAAAGCACCATCACCCCCCCTCAACGCTCTCTGTTCGTATCAATCAGTGAACGTGCTAACATCAAAATCTAATCTAAAACTCACCGTAAACTCAACGAAACTCACCGAGTAAAATCACCTAATTAATCACCTATCAATTCAACTAAATCAACTTGTATCTCAACATATTCAACAATTAACTCAACTTTAAATTGTACTTCAACAAAATTCAATCTGTAAATTATATTAAAAACCGCATTGAAATTGACCACGCGTTTTAATAAATTGATAATCGTTGTGTGTGATAATTTTCGCGAGTTAATACATTTTTTACACAATCACCGCGTTTTTACTGAACTTCTCCCGACCCACCCTACTCGACAGTTACCTCAACAAACCTAAACATGGGAAATATCGGTTTTGCATCGATTTTCGCAAGGTCAACGCGGTGACCAAGCGCGATGCGTATCCCATTCCGAATATGTCTGTCTATACTGGACGAACTGCGACAAGCACACTACATAACTACCTTATATTTGAGCCAGGCAAATTTCCAGATACCTTTAGCTCACTCTTCTCGCGAAATCACCGCTTTCGTAGTCCCCGGATGAGGACTCCTTCAGTTCAAACGGATGCCATTCCGGATAACAAACGCTGTCACTACCTTCCAACGGCTAATCGATGAAGTCATCGGGATCGCGATGTACCCAAATGTACTCGTGTACCTCGACTGGCTGGACAAGGTCCTACAAAAACTCCGCGAAGCTAATTTAGTTGTGAATCGCGAGAAGAGTCACTTCCGCCGCGCTCGAGTTCGCTACCTCGGCTTCCCCGTAAATAGCGCGGGGCTACAGATCGACTCCGAGAAGGTCGAACCGGTGGTACCATGGCTTCATGGTACAGACGGTTCGTACCCAACTTGGCTACCGGCGTACAGCCGCTCACGAAGTTACTTAAAACCAGGCAGCCCTGGGAATGGACCGCCGACCAGGAGGCCGCCGTCGCTACCTTAAAGGCTCACTTAACCTCCGCGCCGACCCTAGCATGCCCGGACTGTGAAAAACCTTTCGTCCTTCAGACTGACGCGAGTAGTGTAGCGTTAGGCGCCGCACTTACTCAAAACCTAGACGGGGAAGAACGGGTCATAGTCTACGCGAGTCGCTCCTTTTCCGACGCCGAGAGAAATTAAACGGTCACCGAACAGGAATGCGTAGCCCTGCTTTGGTCGATCAAAAACTTCCGTTGCTACCTAGAAGGTTGCCGGTTCACGGTAATCACCGACCACAGTAGCCTACGTTGGCTGAACAACCTACGGAACCCGACCGGCAGACTCGCGAGATGGGCCCTTGGACTTATGGAGTACGATTACACTATCGTCCATTGAAAGGGCGCCCTTCACCACGTCCCCGACGCGCTATCTCGAGCCCCCAAGGGAGTAACAGACTCCGAAGAACCTCACCTTCACGGGGGTGGACGAATAGCTACCTATACCGCGATTGCGTTCGACACTACCTCCACTAACCTCCATGCTACGTACGACAAAACGCTGGATACCTGCACCGATACCAAATACAGCTGGTACAAGCGACGGTACCAGGACGTAGAAGAGGCGCCCGCGAAGCTAACTCATTATAAAATCATGGACAACCGGCTACATGTCCATCGACCGAACCCACTTGTCGCCCAGGAAGTCGAAGACCTCGATGTGTGGAAGTTAGTGCTACCTAGAGAACTACGCAATCAAGCGATCCACGAGGTCCACGAGCTACCTCAATCCGGTCACCTACGAATCGATAAGACATACGGCCGCGTCTCGCTACGTTACCACTGGCCCACCATGCTCAACGATATCACCCGCTACGTTAACCACTGCGCGACCTGCCAGAAATGTAAGGTGGAACAAGCGGCCCCCGCCGGGTTAATGGGCCGACGGGTGATTGAAGAACCCTGGACGACCATCGCCGCGGACATCATGGGCCCGATCACGCCCAGTAAATCGGGCTACCGGTACATCCTTGTGGTACAAGACCTGTTTACCAAATGGATTGAGGTCGTTCCCCTGCGCTCGGCCACCGGCAAAAAGATCCGCGAAATCCTCGAGCGGCCAGTTATCTCGCGATGGGGAACCCCCCGAGTATTGCTGACGGACAACGGAACCGAGTTCGTGAATCGGGAAATTGAGGCCCTAGCGCAGTCCACCGCGCTTGAGCATAAAACCACGCCGCCATACCACCTTCAGGCGAACCCCGTCGAACGCGTTAACTGGGTGATCAAAATGATGCTGCGGGCGTTCACGGGAGAAAATCACCGGTTGTGGGAAGCTCACTTGCATGATTTCATGTTTGCGTACAATACCACTTCACATAGCACTCTCCGGCCCACCCCGGCCTTCGCCAACATCGGTCGCCAGGCGGTCGCGGCTACCTCGCTTCGTCGGGACGTACAAGGCGATGTGAAAATCCTCCCCCGGAAACCCGAGCAGTGGATTGAGCGGATGAACCCATCGAACGAACCCCATGAACGTGTCGAACAATAAAAAATCTCTAACACGAGGCGCGATGTTCTCCAACGGATATTTTCCGTAAAAATGGCTCTACAGGCAGGAATTCTGCTCTCCCGCATTTAGCATTAATTAATTATCAATTAGAAGGCGCGAGGACGACTCTAGCACACACTCATGACGCGAAATCCGTAAAAATAAATGAGAGGCATGGTAATGCTCACCCCAAATTTTCCTCCATGTCTTCAGACTGTATTTGAGCAAAACCTAAACTATTTGTCTCCTCCCTGGCCTCAAAATGTTTTTCACACCCGGCACTATTCCTCGACATGAAACAGAAATCGTCCAAACTCGTAATTTACTCTAAAGAACGACAATTACTCCGTATCTCACGACGTCAACAATGCACTGGTTTTTTCGCAATATGGCGGGTGGGGAACGCGGTCAGCTCTCCTCCTCGCAACTAAAACCCTAGCGCTTTCAAATTCCCAAGCGCGCGAAATATAAAATAGGCAAAATTGCAATTTAATTACCTCGAGATGGTGGACGGGTCTTCTCCCCCAATAAATTTCTTTTAATTAAGGGCGCGTATGAAGGGTGGGTTTCTCACAGGATCCCGCGATCAGAACGAACCTAAGTAACCAAACGCTAATCCCCCCCCCCCCCTTAATTAATTATTACAAATCCTATAAACTTTAATTTCCACGAACCCTAAGCAACCTGACTACTCAGGAGATCCTCATGGTTGCACTGATTCAGTCCTGACCTGTCACCGAAACCCTTACCCTAACCGGTTCTACCCCGTAAATCCCACAATTTGAGTGATGATATTTCAATTATTCCTACCCCTATCCTACACATTTACCTAAGAGTATTTTATCCTACACCGTAACCGTGCAGCTCGATATTTTTTGGCTTAAGACGCGATTAATTAAGGAACTCTACTTAATTAATTTTTATTTCTCGAAACTTTAATTGAATAATTGGCGATAACTCGCAATCACTCTTCCCTAAACCGCGATAGCCTCAAAAGTCGATAATTTTAGAGTTTAAACGCAAGGAAATCCTCAAAAGAAAAATAAGGCGAAATACGCAGTACAAATTCTCAATAATTTCGGCACCAAAAATGCAATTAGATCCTCAAATTCTCACGACTCTAAATCTCAATTCTGGACTCTAAATGGGTCTTTTTGGCGTACTCACGATGTTGCTAACAGTTCTTGGGATGATCTCGACGTCCAAAAGGAAATTCCCCAGATTTGCTTACAAAGCATATCGCTATGAATATGCGAAGCAGGGTCGGGAGTCCCCCAGATCATCACCAGGCTAGAGCTACGGACAGTCACTCCCAAGGCCAGAAACCCTCTCTACCCAACCTAGAGGGCGCGGATGGAGCCGACCACCCCCTGAAGCTTACTGGGTTCGCCGTGCTGACCCCGGGCCGGGAAAACTGCCAAACCCTCATGGCGGCACCATCTACTGGGAGAGATTCCCACCACCAATGAGATTCCCCCGCGAGTACCCGACCAACCGTGAGGCAGAATATGGTCTCCAGTACGTCCTGAGACCTCCAGACGATCGCTCGACCAGGGACTCGGGCATGGACTATGAGGCAGGGCCCTATTATCCACCAAGCTATCCGAGATACGACCAGGGCTACTCACCCCGAGGACCGGAGCCGTCACCACCAGGCTACTGGTGAACACTGCCTGGCGGGAGAGGTTTCTCCGTAAGACCGATTGTTGGCCAGGCCACGCTTTGGTTCTCCTTTTTTTTTTCTCGGCCCAGCCGCAATACGAAATACGGTGATAGTTATCAATTAGAAATAAGTTAAAATTCCTTTAAAACCTCCCCTTTAAACGATCAAAATTAGTCTACAGGAAATCGGGTTAAGGGCCCAGAAATCACTGTGGTAAATTGGCCGACATACTGTGTTCCCGGTCGTCTCTGGAAACCCTCTTCAGCTGGTTGGATAGAGAAGCCCATAAGTTGCGTTGAAATACCCACGCTCCCTTACTTGCGGGAGGGTTGGGAAATCTTCAGTTTCGTACGGATGGAAGGCCATGTGGGCAAACGCAGCTCAGTCGTCTGCATTGATTGCCAAGAGCTTTACGGTTAAGGAAGTTCAGGTTCAGTTACGGTTTAGAAAAGTTTAGAATTACTCATTTTCGAAAATTGTCGTTTTAGTTAGAAGACCCCCAATCCCTCCACGGAGAGAGCCCCTACCTGATGGGCTACCTGACTTTAGGCGTAGACGGGGCTAAAACCTGTTCTCCTAAAATCTCATCCGAAACCCTCAGGTAAAAGCCCTTTTTAAAATAATTTCGTTCCGGTTGAAATAATTCCTTAGAATAAATAAAAATAATATCAACCCTAACAAATAATTTGGAAAAAACCAATATAAAATATCAAAACCCCTTTTGAATTTGAATCCCTTACGCTCCGCGAGCCGGGAGAACTATTAGTCATCACTAACTCGGTATCTAACCGCACGCGCCGCCACCGGATGGACACACTCGCGAGGAAACTCCCAACACACGCAACAGGTTCGAAGTTCACCCCAGGCCATTATCGCGGACACGTGTAACAGTTCTCTCGTGCATCATAAAGACGCCACGCTCCCACACCATAGCTACCTGCACATCCAAATTGTATCGCGGAGACTCCACTGGCATCCTGGTAAGTACTTGTGCCTTAATTCAGTGAAAAATGAGTGCGGGAAATGTGATTTTCGGGAAATTACATGCCGCGAATATGAAAAATTGCAAATGGCGTCACTACCTCGCGATATGACGCCATACGGGGAACTCCTGGGTTGGGAAGGCAATAAGCCTCTACCGATCGTTAAAATGCTCCCTAATGCTCTCTTCTAGCTACCTATTGATTTCAACGAGTGTTTAGGATTTAATTTCGCCACGAGAAGACGAAATTTAAGTGTTGAGGGATTCCACGCCGCTCAGAATGCCCCTCTCCTCTGCTATCTATTACTAACTAAGTTCTGCTCTCTCTTCCCTTGAAATCCCGATACCTGCTACCTAATTTTTTCTTCCCTGTGAATTTTCCGAGCTCACCGAAGGATTCAGGGAAAGCTCCAGTTACCTAACGATTTTGACTAACTTTACCTGTTTCATTTTTGCTACCTTGATTAAAAATGTATTGCTACCCTTCTATTCAAATTTCGGCTACCTTCCTATTAAAAATTCTCTGCTATCTTCGTGAGGCTGGATAATTTCCTCTAGGTGACGCTATAGTGCTCCCCGAGACGTCATTGTCCGCCATTTTCTGGATTCCGGTAGGGCATGAGGACACTATCTCTTAGTTAATAAATTTTAATGGTTGGATTCCACACAATTAGCATGCTACCTCACGCAAATTATGATTAATCTTATATATTTGCGCAATTAATTAGCCAATTAGTCCGATTAGTTATTGGCAGTCCTGGAGACGCCATCAGGTATTTAATTAATTAATTCGGTAGCGAAGTAATCAGTTGGTTAATTAATAGTTAACAGTCCAGACCGTTAAAACGAGTCTAGTCGCGAATTGATCCCTCAGTAATCAAACGGAGAAACTTCGTTACGGCTATCCACCCCAACATTGCTGCTGATTTAGCTAAGGGATTAGGGCTTCGCTACCAATAACCAAAATTGTGCTACGTAAGTAGGGGAATGTTGTTGTCATAATTATGTTTATCAATCTCAGTACTTATAATCAATCAGTTTACATGAGAGCTTTCATTAGATTACTTACCGACTTTCATCCACTTTCCGCCCACCACCACCTACCACCCACTGGCCTCGCACGCCTATCGCCGAAATTTAAAACTAACGTCCTCGCCCCTCCAGCAACTTCCCCACACGTCGCCACACTGGCGACGGCTCGTACCGAAATTAGTAACTACTGCCCTGTTCTCCCACCTTTGCAACAACGCCGACACACACTGCAATACCAGTGCCCCCTGATGGCGAAAGTTCGAACTAGCTCCAGATGGTCCCTATACTACTCACGGGCTATCGTGGTATTTTTTATTCAATCCTTATAATATCACTCAACGGATTCATAACCATGGAGAACGTTAACGCCAAACAGATCGAGATACGCGGGAGCGTATCGGCCAAGTTCATATTTCGTAACCTCGAAACCTCCAAACCAAAGAATAAACAACAGGCCGAGCGCTCCCAAGTATCTATACACGACCCAACTACCCCTTCCACTACCTCCAAAATTAATTTTCGTAATTAAATCAAAACACGGCAATTTAAAGAAAAAATAAACTTAGTTACATCATCTAAATCGCGTATGCTCTTTTCATTAATTCTAATCCTCTCGCAATTAAACGCACCATTAAAAAGTTTCGCGCATAGCAACGGATTTTTTCGTATATTTTCCGCGGTGAGATTATTTCAAAACTGAAACCATCAGATTTTTGTTTAAATTTGGCAGCATCTGTTTCCAACGGGCGCTGTGTTATCGGTTCGTAATCAGCGTCGCACGCGAATAATGAAAGGTTGGCAAAAGTATCGTGGAATGTGCGGTGAGAAGAGAGAACCTTACCCTATCACTCCCTTTCCATACAACATGGTGAACTTGGAGGACGCCGATTACGACCTGATGAAGTTTGAGGATGAATTGCCAAGTAAAATACTCAATCTAAGTGCGATTTGCGTTTTTTTCGAGTCAGTGCAGGATTAGAAGAAAAATTGTTTATTTTCAGTGATAAATGAAAAAATATTTTCAGTGATAAATTAAAAAATAAAAATGCATAATTTGGCATCTCATGGTCATTGACACCTAAACCTTTTTATATTTTTTTCACTTTGTTCATTTATCCTTGGAAATAAACACTTTTCCTAAAAAAACGCTCTTTACAGCACCCTAAAGTATGAAATGTATTTTGAAAATATAGTTTTCCAAAACAAGAGAAGTTTTAGAAATAATTAAGGACAATGCCTTCGAAAAATGTGAAAAAACTTAATTAATTGTTGATTATCCATACATGTGTTTTGAGAGAAAAATAATGGATTATTTGACGTAGCCATTATTTTTGGGCGCAAAATGCAAGTGGCAAGCGCCCCAAAAAAGAGACAAGAAGACATATAACTTCTAATATCCCGAAAAAATTGAAAGCAAATCGATTTTATAAAATCACCTGACCTTTATTGTGCATTGCATTCAATTCGTAACCTCAAACAGGCTCAATATGAAATTTAGAAAATTTTATTCTCGTTCTAATTTTTATTTTCAAAAAAAAGAATAACTCGGCAAATTAAATGATCAATTTATCTTAAAATTTGAGATATTAATCGAAAACCTAGAAAATAAATAAATACAATAACTAATTAATGAATTATTTACATAAATTAAAAATTCAAGTAGTTGATTGGAACACTATTATCGCTCACTCATGAATCAAAACTCATATTATACCGCGATGCATCGAATAGAAAGACATGTGGGGATACTTTTTAAAAGATAAAACAGCTAAAAGGTTCTCTAAACAAACACTTTAATCACTAGCAGATATTTACAATGTTATTGGTATAAAAACACTCACTTAAAATATACATATCGATTTAAGCAAATTCGAAAACGTCTCTTCGTCTATTGCCTCACTCAGGACTTCGTCAACAAAAATGCTCTACCTCCTCTCGACCTCTCAAACACTCTGACCTTTTTTCCTTCCATCTCCCATTTTTCTCCTCTCGGTTACTACCCCTACCACCAGCCACCCAGGAATCCCCAAGATTCCTATTTATATTCCTAGACTTAAACTTACGTCCCTTTTTAACCCTTAATAAAACACCCTAATAAAATCCTCCCATAAACTCGAGTAATAATTATTTGGCCCGACTGCCTCAACTATTCCCCAAAACTACAATATAAAACCGTTGGGGAGTCCCCCAACGCCTAGTCGTCGCGACTCGACTTTTTTCCTCGGCATAGACGTTTAATTAGAAATATTCGATACTACATTCGGCCTTTCCTGACAGGAACATCTGCCCTCAGATGTTACATCTACTCCTTGTCGGAATAATCATCATCCTCTTCGTCCAACCACAGCTTCATGTGATCAGCTGAAGTCGACGTCTCTTTTGGACCCTCATGGTCGCCAATTTTGATCACTACGTAGCGGTCATTACGTAATTTCTTAATCACTCGATAAGGGCCCAAAAACTTAGGAGACAATTTCAACCCTGGTCCTAACTGTGTGCGTTTAATGGCAACCAAATCATCCAAACGATACAGTTCTGCTTGCTTACGTTTCTTATTGTAACTCTTCTGGTTCTCGGCTTGAACTCTACGAATTTTTTCTTTAGCTTCTGCTCTAATTGCATCACGATCTTCTTCAAACATACGAATCCATTCATCTTCAATCATTTCGCGAATTTCCACATTTTCTTTCAAACGCATTTTAGTGCCGAAAAGCAAATTGAAGGGAGTTTTGCCCGTGCTTCTACTCGCTGTGGCGTTTAAATACACCTGTGCCGTGTCAACATGTCTGTACCACTGTTCTGGTCTTGGTGCAGACAATTTTGTTAACATCGGGATAAGAGTGCGATTCACTCGCTCAACTTGACCATTGCCTTTGGGGAGACCTGTACAAATTAATGTATGCTGGATATTATTCTCGCGACAGTATTCTTCAAAAGCGTTCGACGTAAAGGCAGTTCCGCGATCAGAAATGATTCGTCTTGGGTTACTGAACACAACAGATTGTCTCGTCAAACGATCGATTACTTCGGCGACATCTGTCGATCTAGTTGGGTACAGCCACACGAATTTTGAAAATGCATCTACTACAACAAAAATGTGTCTGTATCTCTTCTTCGTTGATATCATTGGACCGACGGGATCAATATGGAAAGTGTCCAGAGGGGTATCACCCTTGTCAATTGGATGAAGAAAGCCTTCCTGCTTCTCTTGCTTTCGCTCACTTAAAATACAATTAATACACCCCTTCACACATTTCTCAATTTTTTCACGCATACCTGCAAACCAATAATTCCTCTTGACTAACCCTTCGGTCTTTGTCACGCCAAAATGACCTTGCTCATGGGCCTGCCGAATGACTTGGGACTGCATGGCCTTTGGGACCACTAACAACACATCGTCCTTCGTTTTTCTATACAACAGGTCACTCTGCATCACGAAATCATTCATTTTACCACCGCTCATTTGCTCAATAATACCTTTTACATCTTTATCTTCACTCTGACATTTCTTGAGTCTTGCAATCATACTGTCGTCACTCTCTTCAATTAATAAAGCTTCGGGTAATGGATTTCTACTTAGGGCGTCGACATGTGCCATGTTTTTCCGTGGACGATGTTGAATTTCGTATTTAAACTCTTCCAATAGCAACGCCCATCGCGCGACGCGCACACATAAATCTTGTTTGTTTATAGTCATCGTGAAGGCTTTACAATCAGTTACAATTTTTAACGAAATTCCCAACAAATAACTCTTAAATTCTTTCAAGACTTCACGATTGCCAAAACTTCTAATTGATAACTACTATATTTTTCTTCAGCACGAGACGTCTTCCCACTCGCAAAATAGACTGGATGAAATGCGTTGTCTTCTTCACATCTCTGCATGAGTATCGCGCCATAACCTCATTTCGAGGCGTCGGTGTGAATTTCTGTCGCTGCTTCCGTTCGATATAAATGCAACACGGGCTGACTATTCAGTATAATTTTTAATTTATGAAATGCCCGCTTTTCGTCTACTCGGAATTCCCATGTAACCCCTGATCTCAACATATTCGACGGTGGTCGAGCAACACGTGCATACCCCGGTATAAATTTACGGAAATACCCTGTCAAACCCAAAAAATTCTGAATGTCGCGTGCACATGTTGGCTCAGGGAATTTCATCACCGCTTTAATCTTATTCTCTGAGGGTGTGATCTTACCGCCTTCGACTACATGCCCCAGATACTGAATACGTGTTTGTAAAAATTTACATTTTTTCCAATTATTAATTAATCCCGATTGTTCTGCAATGTCAATCACGTACTTCAAATTTTTCATTCCGTCTCGTTCATTTTCTGCTGGGATGATGAGGTCATCCATGTAGGTGAGTACAATATTCTTTGAGATTCCCTCTCGAAAAACGGCATTAATGTACCGTTGAAAAACCGAAGGTGAATTGCAAAGTCCAAACGGCATCTTAAAAAATTCATATTGTCCACTAGGTGTTACGAACGATGTAAATTTGCGACTCTCCTCAGATACGTCGACACGAAAAAATCCATTCTTCAAATCGAGTGCGGTAAATATTTTCGCGCCCTGCAATCGATCTAATTGGTCCTCTATCAAAGGCAGCGGATAACGGTCTTTTACAATCTTCTTGTTCAACTTTCTGTAATCCACACAAATTCTAGTTTCACCATTTTTCTTTACAACCAAAACGATAGGACTCGCGAATTGTGAATTTGATGGATAAACAATTCCCTGCTCCACCCACTCACTCACCTGTCTGTCAACTTCTTGTTTCTCAAAAATCGACAATCGTCTTGGTCTCTGGTACACAGGCGTATCGTCCGTCAAAGTTATGTTCATCGCCACGCCAACGTCTCGCGTCTTGACCGGCTCATAGGATTCAATAATTGTCTTAATCTCGTTGCGCAGATCAACATCATCAGGAAATACATTTGTAATTTTTTTAAGCGTGACTTTACCCGCGATTGAACGCAATTCAATCTGGTTCAAAAAGTCTGCACGGATCAGCACAAAATACTTCATCAAGGAATCATCAACTACGTGAAATTTAATTTTATATTCTTCATTATCAACAATCATAACTGTATCGAACGAACCGAATGTGCTATTGTTGCTTGCGCCTAACCCGTCAAATTTGGTATCTTGCCCCAGTAGGGGAGACCCTAGTTTTGAATGTGTCTTTCTACTTATCAAACTCAGGTCGCTTCCCGTGTCGATGACGGCTGAATACTTCTGGTTTCCAATCTCCACGTCCTTCAGCTGCTTTCCTCGAGGTGCTTAGAAGGACGCATAGGATGACGTCTTCTCCGCTGGTTTCACCGCACATTTTGCTGCGATGTGGCCAAACTGCTTGCATTTGAAACATTTTGCTCCCTTGCCTTTATCAGGGCAGTCTCTACCGATGTGATTCTTCTCACCACAGTTAGAACAGTGTTTAGGGTCACCACTTTTTATAGAATCACTTGCTTTCGCTACTTTTTTTCTATCGTCGATCTTTGTTGTCTTTGTTTTTTGTTTTACTTCTGCCTTCATCGCCACGTACTGCAAAAATCGCTCTTTGAGATCACGAATCGAATTTGCTCCGTACAGCTTATTTTTAATGACAGGATCATCTGGAATTCCGGCCACGATGTACTGGATCACTGAGCGCACGTCAACGTCGCCTTGAGCCGCGATATCCATCATTTTATAAATATAGGTTTCAAATGATTCCTCTGACTTCTTCCTTCGTTTAGCCAGTTCTTGATGGATTTTATAACTATCTACAATCTCAGGAAATTCTTCTTTGAGACCTTTCTTCAGTTGTGACCACTTTCTGAACTTTTAGTAGTTCACAAATAGCTTCGCTGGACCCTTCAACAAACGTTTCGCGTATGCCACTTTTTGCACGTTACTCCACTCACACGTCTCTGCTAGTTCTTTGAAATCACTGATCCATCGAACAACGTTTATGTGATCATCACCACTAAATGTATCTATTGACTCTTCAACATCTTTAAACGTCAACATGTAACCACGAGGTCGCTTGTTTGATTTTTTTCGTCTAGTACGTCTAATCTCTTCTTCTTCGGATTCGTCGCTGCTGCTTTTCTCACTAGATTCAATGTCTTCCTGATCGTCCTCATTCCCGTCGAGTGGTGCACCGTCTAGAACACCATTTAAAACTCAACTCGTTGAAGTACCGTGTTCGCGTTCAAAAAATAACGCAGTCTGCAATCGCAACTGCAACTCATTCTTGTTGCCAGTTGTTTTCAGCTTCTTTTTTCTCACAGCTTCTTTGAGTTGAAATAGTTTCATTTTCTCCAACTGTTCGCAGATTACGGCTTCTTGTTTTTTCTGCATCTGTTACTCCTGCTGCTTCCTTTGTTCGCGTTCAGAGTCTGACATTTGACTGCACTTCGTTCACTGGCTGTATCTTTTTTTTGTGTATCCCGGACGAGCCCCCAAAAATATGTGGGGATACTTTTTAAAAGATAAAACAGCTAAAAGTTTATCTAAACAAACATTTTAATCACTAGCAGATATTTACAATGTTATTGGTATAAAAACACTCACTTAAAATATACATATCGATTTAAGCAAATTCGAAAACGTCTCTCCGTCTAATGCCTCACTCAGGACTTCGTCACCAAAAATGCTCTACCTCCTCTCGACCTCTCAAACACTCTGACCGTTTTTCCTTCCATCTCCCATTTTTCTCCTCTCGGTTACTACCCTTACCACCAGCCACCCTTGGGCCTCAGTCGCCCGTTTGATCTTGGGTAAATCCCCAAGATTCCTATTCATATTCGTAGATTTAAACCAGGGCCCGGCAACCTGGGCTCATCGGGCTCACGCGGCTCCCGAGGTTCGTTAGTGAGAGCTGGGAGAGGGGCCTCATCCACTTAACGAAACTACCTGCTCTAATTCGATTTTTCTCTCTCTCTGAGGCCTAGTTTGACCAATATCAGCAGAGGGCCGCCGTGTGATCGAGCGGCACTTTTCATAAATTTGAAATATAAATATCAATTTTTCACTCGAAATAGGCAGCAATATTAGACAAAAAAATATTTCAATGCTTTCATGATGAGCACTCACCGTGGAGAATTATTTTATGTCCAGACGATATTTGCAGCCATTTACTAAAAAAAATGCAATATTTGACGGCAATTTTAATTTGAATTTTAATTTTGGATTTTAGAGGGATGAGCAATATTCGTGCAATTTCAATGTCTGTCGAAAATCAATAAAAATTTATTAATATGCCGTTTTCAATAGTAATGGATGGAAGGATAGAACTTGGATTGCCCCGAATAAGTGACAACTATGTCCGACAGTTTCGATGAATGACCATGGTCAATGGAAAACGCGGTTTATATGGTGCACTATAATATAGTGCAGGTTCGTTTCTTGGAAACCTAAACATTGGAATTGAAGTAATAAAAATAAACTCGAACAGTGCCAGAGATGCTATCCTTCCATCGAAGTTAAAGATTAGAAGGTACGATTCACTGGAGAAATAATGAGAAAATTGATTTTCTCATGCTACGAATAAAAAATTTCATTTTTCATTTTGACGTGGCAAAATGAGCAAAAATCAAAATGTAATATGAAAATCGGCAATGGAATTTCCAGGAATATATTCCATAGTCGACAATGGCAACTTTTCATTTTTCAAATTTAGAGTTCCAATATTACTATTTGAAAGAACAATAATAATTGTCGACTACCATTTCGGAAATAAATTCTCCAAGGTTTTCCTATGCAAATTTTACTTTTTCAATTTTATATTTAAAATTTTAAACTGAAATGTGGCGCAAATTCTGGTGGGTCCGCCATTTTTATTCGACTCGCACGCCACTCTACGTGGCTGACTAAAATATCGTCACCACTGGGACTTACTCGCACACAATGGTTGGCTAATTGGCTACACATTAGGATGAGAGGATTATCCCGACCCTTGTAATAGGCTGGCTCCCGACTACCTGAAGGTTGCCGGGCCCTGATTTAAACTTACGTCCCTTCTTAACCCTTAATAAAATACCCTAATAAAATCCTCCCATAAACTCGAGTAATAATTATTTGGCCCGACTGCCGCAACTATTCCCCAAAACTACAATATAAAACCGTTGGGGAGTTCCCCAACGCCTAGTCGTTGCGACTCGACGTTTTTCCCCGGCTTAGACGTTTAATTAGAAATATTCGATACTACAGATATATCCCGTATGTACTCAATAGACCTTATTCCAAATGCATAATTGAAGGATTGTGAAGGAAGAATAATGAAATTATGTGGAAATACATAAAATCACTGACTTATTTAAATTCCAGGACACGGAAGACTCATTCCAATAATTGGATATTGTCGATGCATTTTGTATTTTATTTAAATCTAAGTAATAGTAAGATTCTCTCAGTCGATAGTAGTTTGGTTAGTGGAAAGGTAAAATCTCTTGCCCATTTTGAAAAAATGTTTGAAACCCCCCCAAAAACAAAAACAAAAAATGTTTTTGTAAAAAAATGCGCCAAGCACATATTTCGATGTTGTTCATTTGAAAAAAAATGGAAAAAAACTTAAAACAACAATCACTTAAAAATTGAAGCCATAACTATGGAAATTTGAAAAATATACATAAATAAAAAAAGACGCTAAGCTCCGCGCCAAGTACGTTCATCCTGACCATATTGCTGAATAATTTTTTGATTCACAATTCTCTTTTTACCCCTTTCGACTTTAGTCGAGTATTCGATTTGATTGCGATGTCCTTTGCAGGATATTATGGGACTCGTCTTAGTCAAGACATTCATAGAGAAGAACTCAAAACGATGTATACACTCCTATAATCATCAGCTCTGACCATTGGTAAATTCAATGAGCTTGGCGTCTTTTTTTATTTGTGTATTTTTTTCAGATTTCCATAGTTATGGCTTCACTTTTTAAGTAATTGATGTTTTAAGTTTTGTTCCAATTTTTATTTCAAATGAATCACATCGAAATATGTACTTGGCGTATTTTTTTACAAAAACATTTTTTGTTTTTCTTTTTCGTATGTACCGAACAACAGGTACTACTATTTAAATTTTATCCTTTCAATAAATCAGATAGGAAATAGATACGTATCGGTCTGAAGGTGACGTCTCTCGGCTTATTGGAGCCGGTGGTGCAAATTACGCGGTTCCGTCTCCGCTGTACAGGAATATTGATTCGATTACGGACTACTTTGACGCTGCCGCGTTGTCTCCAAATGCAAGTCACAATGGAACTGCCACACAGTTTGGGGGTGTGGCAGTCAAATTCCATCGCAGCTTTGAGGAGCTGCATGTGACTTTTCGGCGTGATGGTCAAAAAAATCCTGTTATTATGATGAACCCTGGTATTGTAACATTAAAAAATAAAGCTGATGACCAATGAGTGGCATCATTCTTGGATTTATTACTTTTGATAGAACTATATGGATCACAAAACGATGCCGGCTGTTGAAGGAGTGCGCTATAGCATTGGGAATAATTTCCAGGAGATATACCTGCACGCCAGGCATGACCGTTGTCTGACCAGACCTGATAGCAATCTGCAATATTTATATCAATTATTCGGCAAAATGTACCATTTATAGTACGACGAGTATATAGAAGAAAATAATGATTATATATACTTATACCAGAAAGTAATTAATACCTCATATGTAACTCTAAAACTATTGTTTTGTCAAGAATGGGTAACGTTAACATTAACGTTGATCCCTCGTTTAATACGAACAATTGATTGTATAGGAAATTGTTGCGCAAACTAAAGGTAAAGTGTTCAATTTGAACAGGGTAGGAATCGGACTCAATAATTAAGAGAATAATTTGAAACTTTACCCAATTGAATCTCAACTGGTTCCCTTCTTAGTCTGATATCTTTCAATCAAGGGTACGGATGGGAATAATGCTGGAAAATAGCCGATAGGAAAGTGAAATAAGTAAAAGGTTGTTTACATTTTAACCGACTCTTACGAGTTTATGTTTAAAAGAAAAAATTGGAACACAGAAAAGAAGTAATTTACAACCAATGTTAAACTAACGTGGACATTCACATAATTACTTTTCAAGCTGTTGTGCGTAATGAAGATTCGTCACGCAACAATGGATTGAACCAAAAACTTCACACAAAAATTATTACTAATTTCACATGTTAAGTTTCACAAACGATCTATCAGGAAAAAGAATAGATTAAGTCATGAAGGATTTATTATGGATACACGCGAAAAGCTACGAATGAGACCAAATACGCATAAAACCTGAATGATTATAAAAATGAATAGAGTTGTAACTCTATGATAGTATAAGTTAACATAAGTTGCCGTAGAAAAGGCTAACTAGATGCTGGAAATTTTGCGTAGCAAGTGACTTGATCGCTGTGTTATTTTGATATCGGTTCATTCTGTACCATCGTAGCATATTGTTTTGATCTCGGGCACCTTCGACCTAACGAATATATCACCATTCCCTCATCCATGGCCATGTTGTGCCCGATATTGAGGCGCCAGACTTGCTATACATCCATTAAAGCAATAAGAACTCGGAGATTCACCTGCACGTGTACGCCTCTCACTTCCTGGAGAAAAAGAGGAGAGGAAGCGCGGGAAATTCCATTTTTTCGGTGATTTATTCCTTGTATTCCGGGTTCTCTAAACCCTATAGAAAGGTGCAGAGCAACCGGGCGCGTCTCGAAGTGACGGATAGGAGGACGGCCAAATGGATTAGCGAGCCCACGACGGGACGTGTGTTTACACACCTAAAAATCCCGTTCGCGGATCAACTCCCCAAGCCAAGGCGTTAGCGACCGTACCGATGGCTGTGTGGCGCAGGTCGTGCTGCAATAACGTTGCCCCCCGGATACCAGGTGACCTCCGGGGGTATTTAGCCAAGCCCCGGGGATACTAGGCTCTACCGGGGTGAGACCGCTTCACCTAGATACTCGTCGGGTTCATATGGAGAAAAATTATTTTATGAATTCCGAAAAGATTCGTGGGGCCTCAACGAACCAGGAAGAAAAAGACAAGCCGGTGTCTAGCAAGACCCGGGCTAAGTATAGCGGTGCTGCAATGCGGCGCTATAATAAAAAGCTCAACAAGCTCAGAGAGATGGCGCTCAAGGGGGTCAGCTGGTGCAGGTGCAGGATGGCAAACGTAATTTTTGGCTGCTCCGATGGAGAGACGGGGACGTGTCTCAAAAGCTTATTCCCCGGAAGCAAAATAGGGAACACGTCTGCAATGTCTAAAGGCCTGTAGTTTTAGGCCTCATTGAGGGACTCAAAGAGCGTCGATTAAGATGCTTCAGAAGAACCGCACTGAGGGACAAGGAGTGACCAAGGATCACCAAGGAGGCCAGTGCGACCCTCCGCGTTTATTAATCGAATCTAATCTAATCTAACAATAGTTTGAACTTAATTCACAAAAGAATCATTATCGACTTGTTAATTGAAATAACAGTTTACTCAAGTCCAAAAAATGTAATCAATAACTAAGTCAATTGTTGCAAGTTAAAAGAAGTCAAAAGTTAATCAGAAAGTTTTCTAACACATGACATATTGTCAAGACGTGACTTCAAACATTCAAAATGAATCATCAAAATTCACAACACTAATCACATGTAGCAGATCCGAAATTATCAATTCAAGATGAATATAAATGACGACATATTAACGTCGAACTAAAATATATAATCGGACAGATAAATCTAATAAACCATTCAAAAAGACAAGTTCAAAAAATTTACTGATTGAAATGGCCAGAGATTCTTTAATGCCAATTTTCAAACAAAATTTTGTTCAAACTCCAATTAGAGTTTGAATTAGAACACAATAATAAAAGAATATAGATCTGCAGCTAACGTACGCTGCTGTCGTCTGGTGGGCCGGCATGCACATGGCCTGCCGCGGTACAACGGTAGACAAAATATGCAAACTCGCGGTGCTGGAAATTAGAGGGGCACTTAGAACGATCCACATCTCGGCGCTGGAGGTACTGCTCTTTCTTCAGCTACCCCATCTCGACATAATAGAGGTAGTGTGGGTCCCTGCGGCGAGGTTGCTGCGACTCGGCATCTGGGAAGGAGTCTGCTGTGGTCATGTGGCTATCCTTGCTCCGGATGACGAATTTCGGGCGTTGCTGTTGCAGGGAGATGACGCTTGTGGGCCGAAATGGCACTTCCCGATGAGCTTTAGGATCAGCCTTGGGAACGGGGCAACAGAGCAGAGTCGAAATACGGAATAGATGCCGCCAAAGGGATAATCTGGTACATGGACGGCTCGAAGTCTGGCGAGAAGGCAGGTGCAAGGATCTGGTCAGAGGGACCTTCAACTGCAAGATCCTTCCGACTGGACCCGCACTTGACCATATTCCAAACGGAACTTGCTGCCCTGAGCGCCTGCGTCAGGAAAATTCTGGACAGCGATATATACAGGGTGTCCGAGATGAAATTGTACACCCAAATAACTATTGAATGTGGGTAGTAATCGAAAATCTTTCAAATAGAAGTTGTAGGGCTCCAAGTGGGAAAAATAATGAGGTATGTTTTGAGCATTTAAGTCTTCATGTTTTTATGCTACAAGCATAAGTTCATTTTTCTCATATGGGATCAAAAATTTTCTTGTAAAAAAACATGTTGTACTCGATGAGATGAATCTAATGATGTCACACATAATGTGTTTTTTATGCTTTCTGAGCTCAAAAATACTAAAAATGGAACTTGTCAACGATATTCCAAATTCAGACACGATAAACAGAAAGTGGCCTTTAAATAAGAACCAGTAAACACAAAAGTGTAAATACCAGAGCTATCTGGTGTACCTTAGTGTTTATTGTTTCTTAGTTAGTACCAATCGGGTCATTATTGAGTTCAGATTATTTTTGAGTGATTTCGCGTATCATGGTTTATTCCGCAAATGAAGTTGTGGATATGGTATCTAGGTGCATATCGTGCGGCCGCTCGAGTGTATCAACAACGGTACCGAAACCAATTACGTCATCCCTCAGCTTCATGCATTCGGATTATCGAGAGAAATTGTCGAAGAGGAAGAGTTCTGCAACGACGACAACGACAACAATGGATGAATCCTGCCAATCCTCGTACGCTTACCGTTTTGGCCATGGTTCACATGAACCCTCACATCTCTTTAAGAGAAATTGAGAGAGATTCAGGTATTCCACGCAGCACACCTCACGATATTTTGAAATCGAACCGTTACCATCCATATCATATCATATGGAATATCGTTGACAATTTCCATTTTTAGTATTTTTGGGCTCAGAAAGCATAAATAACACATTGTGTGACATCATTAGATTCATCTCATCGAGTACAACAACTTTTGTTACAAGAAAATTTTTGATCCCATATGAAAAAAATGAACTTATGCTTGTAGCATAAAAACATGAAGACTTAAATGCTCAAAATATATCTCATTATTTTTTCCACTTGGAGCCCTACAACTTCTATTTGAAAGATTTTTCGATTACTACCCACATTCAATAGTGATTTGGGTGTACAATTTTATCTCGGACACCCTGTATATATGAGGTAAGGAACTGATGGAGAAAGTAGCTTTTCAGAATCAGCTAAAAATGGCCTGAATTAGTCACGCTGACATTCCTGACAGTATTGACGCCGTTAAGCTGGCCAAAAAGGGGTGTCTAAAGTAGGGCCTGGCAACATTCAGGTAGTCGGGAGCCAGCCTATTAGAAGGGTTGGGATAATCCTCTCATCCTAATAGGCTGTATGCTCAGGGTGAGCTCAGTTGCACGCTGAACAATTTACCAGGTCGTCGCTGGCTTGAAGAAATATAGTCGACCTGACAGTGCAGAAAATCGAGTTGTCCACTCGATTTAGAAGCGAGGCGAGTAGGTGGTACTGCGGAGCTGCTTCCCAACAGACGCATCTCGAAGGGTCAGCTTTAATATTGAGCAAAGCTTCTCGTTGATAACCAAGAGTCGAAATTTTACTTTCATCTCGTTGGTTGTAATTAAAGTTGCGCACTCAATCTGGGGTTGCAAGGAGAGTCGAGTTGTACGCTCGGACTATGCCCACTAGTGACGTCAGAGGGTGGTCCTGCAGAGTTGCTCCCTTGTAGACAGGTCTTAAAGAGTGAACTGGATGACGAGCAGGGTGCCACTTGAAGATTTCTGGTCGAAAATTTAATTTAGACTGACTTTATTTGGCCAACACCCGCCCTTTATATACTGCTCAGACATGAGTCCCCTACGACCATTGGCACTTTGATATTTCGTCATCCAACGTTTTTTTTATATGTGGTGGGAGACATCTTCATATGTTTAACAATGTATTCAGAAGGGATGTTTCCGGACGGGGTACCCTCACCTTGGTATCATCCCCATTTCTTCAGGTGCGGAAGAAGTGTTTGAGAAAAAGACGGGACGATCACGCATCGGCCCTCTAAGTAATGTTCTTCGAATGTCAGACGGGGAATATTTACGTATTTTTCTGACGTTCATGGCCCATGAAGTTTGGACCTTCTTTAACGATGGATAACTATTGTTCATTAGAAAACTCGTGTCTCAAATGGAGTGGACCCTTTGAAGCTGGAGATGTCCCCGTGTTGGGACGACAAGAAATCATCTGGCGAAGTGTGTCAATTCCTCGGAGCTATCTCATAACTTTCGTTGGATGGTGACTTCATGGTTTCGGCCAACCCCCTGTAACCAATGAGGGGAGACACTCGGCGCAAATGTACTCCCTCATTGGTTACAGGCGAATGGCGTAGAATTGTCTGAAACCTAAAAATTCCAAATTTGAGGGCCATGCATGTATGTGCAGATGGCTAACTGAGGGTAGATTTTTACAAAAGAAGAAGAATAGCCATTAATTCCCAAAAATCTGAAATTTTGTCAATTCATAGGTCCTAATATGGACTTGATCTGTGTTACATTTGAAATCCATCGATCTGATTGGTAACTGCTAAGGCTTTTTTAGCCCTGTTTTCATCGTCAGCGATTAAAATTCTTATCGGAGTTATATTCTGTAACGATGTTTTCCCCGGAGTGTTCCGTAAGTCCGGGGAATTGGTTACCTTCGCCGGTTCCGTAGCATCCGCGAATTTACCAGGAGGGCGCCAGCTATTTTAGAGGGGTAAAATAGCAAACCAGAGAGCCGCCTCGTTGTTAAGGATACAATTAGGAAGTACCATTTAAACCGCCTAGTTGTTGAGGACACAATTAGGAAAGACAGAAGATACCGGGGGGAGGTGGGGGTTAGCACCTCCCCAGAAGTAGCCCATAACACATACGGACGAGAGCACAGATCGGTGGGGTTTGCCCGTTCTCGCGACAGGACAGACAATAAGTTCCGCCTAGTTCTTAAGGACACAATTAGGAAAGACTGATAAGTTTCCGCCTAGTTGTTAAGGACACAATTAGGAAAGACCGATAAGTTTTCGCCTAGTTGTTAAGGACCCAATTAGAAAAGACCGATAAGTTTTCGCCTAGTTGTTAAGGAGACAATTAGGAAAGACCCATGAATTAAAATTAGGTGCGTGACCAGAGATCGTCACTGTCCCTTTCCCAGGGCGCAGTGAGTACCTCTGGAGACTTTCCGCCAAATACCGAAGTGGCGGATGTAAAGTTAGAACGCGTGCGCGCGCACTGGGTGGCTCAGTATGCTAGGTTATGGAGAGAGGGTCGGAGTTCTTTAGTGTGGTCGGTCCCCGATAGCGTCGGGAAGTTCGTAGGGTAGGGCGGTCGATAGCAAATCAGGTCGATAGAGGCGAGAGCGATCGGCAATTAGATAGCGGTAGAACGTCGATAGCTGCCAATATGCGCTAGCATAGCGAGAGCTGTAAGTATAGGTATACCTCCTACTGTAGTCCGTTAGCTCAGCCTCATGGCTGTAAGAGAGATAGCGATAGGCAAAGCAATATTACAGGCGATATAGCCACGCTAATCACCGAGAGCTACGGACTGTCAGAGCCCGAGGCCGAGTGGCCCGTGAGAGTGCCGGAGCAACTCTGCCGTGTGGAGTGGAGAGTGCTCCCTAGTAGCTCTGCTCCACACTCCCGATTCACGCGGCTGGAGTACGTGGGGGATTATCCGTGGTACTTATCACCACCGCGAGATTATCCCTGGGGGTAACGTTTCCTGGAGCGCGCCGAATTCAAATGTCCCCAACCAGGCTGTCCAGTTAACCCCTTATCTGGACCCCTGGCCATGTGAATGCCCGCCCCGTCTAACGTGGAAAAGTTCTCTGGAGTGGAGAACCAAGTGTTCCGACAGAGGAGTCTCATTGGGCGCTGAGGTTCAGTAGTACAACCTCAAGTCCCAACGCATAGGGAATTAGCGGACCCAATCGATGCGGCAGAGAGCGTGATTTATCCCAGTAAATATGTTCCATTATTATTAACGCGAAAATCGCGTTACAATTCATTTTTAGCCGGACACGAGCGGAGAAGGGGGGTAGAGAGACGGCGCTCTGCAAAGGAACCCAGTCATACAAGGATCTTTTTACGTGAACCTATGAAAAGGTTGGTTGAGGAGCTGATGGGGCTGGGCATAGTGAAACTCTGCTCGCTAGTCGGACACATTACAGGCCATTGGCCCCTGGCCTCTTATCTGGTGAACATGTGCAGGGGAAGCGATCCCACATGCCCGGAATGTAGAAGAAATGTAGATCCCACATGCCCGAAATGTAGAGGATGCGCACCACCTAAGTACTACTAAGTACTACTAAGTGGCCGGGACGATGTCAGGTGGAATGTCTACAGGAATACCTGTATCGAGGACATTTATATTGATAGGGACGGAATAGAAAGGCTCTACGAGTTGGGCGAATATGCTGGCACCTGTGTACTAGGCGGCTGCTAATGAGCAGAGTGCAAAATGGCCTAAGGGCTCGTTGCGCTTTCTCACCCAGTGAGGAACGCTCACCACTAAAAGCCTAAAGCCTAAAATAATATAGAATTTCTCCAGCGATTTATTTGATATTCTCAACAACCAATAATATCTCCAACGTCATGCGAATTAGGAATGGCGTCTCTCCTGAGCTAACCGCCCACCAAACGGCAACAAGTCTCGTCAACGCTGGTCGGTTTTAGTTTTCATTTTGACCGATAGAAAACTGATTCGCCTAGGTCATAAGTAAATAAAATCGGTGGAGACATCCGGGAGAAAGGAATTATCACAGGTGGGGACTGATTAAGTGGGATTAAATATTGAGGGATATAATGGTTATGAGTGCACGAGCATTGAATGTTTTCGTACAAGAATAATATGTCGACAATTCCCTAGGATGTGGAGTTTTATTACACCACCCAAAAAATTACACTTGGTGGTTCGAGGTAAAAGAAAAATAAATAACAGTCAGTGCGAAATTGAGTAGCGTTTATTAATGTTTCAGTATGACGTACGATTATCGTTGAGGTTAACAGACCGTAAAGGGGTTGACGTTTGGAGTCGTGGTGTAATGGGATATTTACTGGCAATCGGCCTTCCTGGAGAAATTAATGACCATGGATACACGGTAGACTACTCGACTCAGTGGATGAGTGCTGGTGTTTCGGTCTTCCCGCAAGAGTTTACGACCGTGCAAACACCATAGACTATCGGCACGACAGGTGAGAATAGAACGGCGCCTGTCTGACTATTTGTTGATGGTCTCGCAGATCAGAAGTATTGGGCAGACTCAGGGCCCGTGGACTCCAAATTAAGGATTTCAATCGTTCACTGGTATACTTCTGAATACCAGAATTTCCGTTATCCTCGGTAGCTTAACTGGGAGAGTGCCCGCCGCGTAACTAGGAGACACGGGTTCGAATGCCGGCTGGGTACTGCGTGATTTTTTTCTCTGGAAATTTTAATTTTTTGAATTAAAATAATTAACGAAATTAAAATAATTGAATAATTGAAATAATCACTAACAGGTCAGCGAAACTTCGCACAGAAAAGATTCCAGCTGGATACTGCAGAATCGTAACGAAATCGCGATGATGAGAAAGCAGCAGAAGTGTTTAGTTGTAGCAGCAAAGTAACACTGGATAAACTGATCAGATAATCGATGCAGCCTTGATTTCAGCCCTCTTTTTATACATCTTTTAGGTGTGCGATAGGTCATTTCAGCTGCCAAAACGTGTGGTTGCTGACGGTTATTTTTAATTAACTACTTCGGATGAGAGGTCAACGTGAGATTTTCGATACTTGGAAATTGCAGGCATCCTCTGTAGTTTATATGGTCATCCCATTCCCTCCAACGATGGTGTGCTTACGATGGGGGCCACCTTAGAACACCTGGGTTGACGTAAGGAAGTCGCGTATAGCTCCTTTGTCTCATCATCTCTGCTGAGGATGTCTGCCTTTGTTAAGGATGAATATTTTTATGTCCTCCTTCTGCTGCAGGTGTACTCCATGGAGGTCACCAACATTAGTCATTGCCACATTCAAATTAACATTGTTTCTCGGAATGCCTCAGGTAGATCCATATGTGTTCTATCAGGCTGCCTCACGGTATTGAAAAATCCCCTGATTGAGTGTGTCGTCATTTCCTGGGACACGTGGGTTCCATCAGGGTTACTAACATTGGTTGATAGAACGATTTCTTGTTATTGCCATGATTATTCTTGCTTTTGGGAAGGCCGATTCCTGATTCCTATGCTTTTATCATGTAAGCATAGTGCTGAAAATTCATTGATTAGGAGCGGCATCCGCAACACAGGTATCAAACGTTGCAAGCAATATAATTGGGAGCGACAACGTTAAATTGACTAATTCCAAATAATCAGACATGTGTAACAGATACCAATAATTATTCACGCATGCTCTATAAAATTCGACGACGCTATAATAAATAAATAAATCCCTGTCCATACTGAATGACCATAAATTTCCAGAGCTGCCTAAATTGAACGTAAATTAATTTTTGCGTTCAACACTAACCTCAGAAAATTTCTCCTTCAATTCATTTATTCTTATTGTTCCGCTGATTACCAATCAGTCTCGTGCTCCGCAAACTACATCACATCGGTAACATCCACGACTGGATTGAAGCTCTCTCATCTGACAGCAGAGATAGTAATTCCTCATTGACTATTGTCTGGAATGACAGAAAACTCGGACGAAGCTTTGGCCATCCAATGGGAATCCTGAAAGCCTGTCGGTCCCACGATGTCCTCTCAAGTCGTTTTCAGAATGATGAAAGGTGTCCGCTCGTTATCTAATTGAGAAAAATCAAGACAAAATTCAAATATTTATTAATAATCATTATATTTTATTGTATTAATAATAATTATACTATACTATATTAATAATTATGTACTGAAGTACATAATGGTAATTAAATGAGGACTTAGCACAGTAAGCGAAAGATACTCTTACGCTTCCCTTTAAAGAGATGAAAAATTCATGACACTTCATTTACAATTGTAACGAGATTTTGTCGTTATGGGTTGAGATCCCCCTGGTAACAGAAAAGAACCCTGTTCTATGGACAGCGGAGACGGAACAGCCATCTAGCGGAGGCCGCAAAGGCCTCGGATTGGTCCGAGTGATGCGAATCACGAGGGCGAACCTGGGGAGATGCTCCTGCATCTCCCGCGAAACCTCATGTCTCGTTTCGGAGCATGTGGTGACGACCATTGTGTTTCCGGAGTGATCTGTGCCTGGACGAAAAAGGTGATGTGCGTGGCCCGTGGGTCTGGAGCCGAGAGAACTCCTGTCGACCTGACATGCGCCGCCATCTTGAATAGCCAGGGACGGTGGCTCGCGACGGAACGGGCGAACTGCGTGCCAGGAGCGTGGGGGGTCGTGAGGTCGATGGGAAGATATCCACCTCGGTCGGATCAGCCTCTTGGTGGCCCGGGGAACCCCGTGAAGTCGCAGGCGAGTATGACCTTGCCCCGGGTAGCAATACCCGAAGGGCAAGAGGACCGCCCTGAGAGGCCTGGAAAGGCCTCCCAGGGGAAGAGAGCGCAAATAACCGTGCTCAGCGTCGAGGGTGATGTCGACGTTCGGTGTAATCGCCGTAAAAGTGGGTCCTAATTTCTCCACCTCTACCACCTGTTGAGTTTGTGGTGAGAGGTCAGGTAAACGTTTTTTCCGGTGTAGGCCACGAACGTGACCACACGCGAAAACTTCGAGAGCGTTTCCCCGAAAACGAAGTGTTGCACGTGGCCTGAAAATGCCACGTGCTAAGAAGACGAAGACCAAGGGCAAGGGGCCTAAGGTGCTGCAAAACACCGAAACAGCACCTTGTCCAGGAGAAGGCCTGGCGGAAGGCCAGGAGTTCCCCCAGGGTAGTGATACCCCGGAGGTTATGGGCCGACCATACCCCGTTAACGGAGCAAGAGCAGGCCGAAATGGCCTTGCAAGCCGCTCTAGTGGAGGAGGAAGAAATTCCTTCCCCCGAGTACGAGCCCATGGAGGTGGTGGATGAAGAAGTGGAGATCTCCACGACTTCTCCACCTTCGCCAGACGTGCAACCTCCGGCAGAAATGCCAGAGGTGGGAGAAGTTGTGGCTCAGGAAGAAATTCCCGGGCCCACACCAGCCGACCTGGCGGACAGCCTTGTCCAAACGCTGGTGCAAAACCCCGAGCTGATGGCGGCAGTGCTTGCACGACTGCCCTTGGCTCCACAGGGGTTCGCCCAGCCACAGGCCGCTGATCCCAGCCCCCAGGACGAGGTAGCCTCGGCATACCCGGCCTGAAAAGAGCAGAGGAGCCGAAAGGCTCTTCAAAAAGCTCGTCGGGCTGAGAAGACGCCAGTTCCGAGGCCGGAAAGCCAAGGAAAAGGAAAAGCCCCGCCCTCGGGACCGAAAGGTCCACGAAACGAGGAACTCCTCGCGGAGGCTCGTCCTACATACACCACAGTCCTCCATCAAGGGGGCGAGAGGCCCGC
The DNA here is from genome assembly GCF_000806365.1 of Fopius arisanus. Lineage (NCBI taxonomy): Eukaryota > Metazoa > Arthropoda > Insecta > Hymenoptera > Braconidae > Fopius > Fopius arisanus. The sequence goes on from NW_011887997.1 coordinate 80,098, forward strand.
CGTGGCCGTTGGGGCGAAAATCCCCAAGAGGAAAACTTCGGCCGAGGAGGTGATGGCGACGTCACCCCTTGTTCGTCCTCCGAATCCAGAGAAACGGAGGAAGACAGTGGCCTTCCCTGCACCAGGATGCCTATGCTGGAACTGCAGAAAGCCAGGGCACTGGGATAGAGATTGCCCCGAGCCCAAGAAACCCTGATGCAAGGGTTGTGGAATTCCCAGCAACGAGGCCTTCTCTACCTCTGTGGCTGCAAAGCTCCTGGTTCTTTCGCGACCGACCGGACGAAACATTTCGGTTTGTCGCAGTCGACAGGGCCTGCCACATCACGATGTGTAACGGCCTCAAGGTGCCAGGGGAGGAAGAAAACCGCCTCCTCAAGCAGTTGCTGGACGAGAAAATTCCGGTACATGAAGGAAGTCCACCGATTTCCAAATTAGAGCCACACCGAATTGACGTGGGGGGGCATCAACCGATCCGTCAAAGGGTCCGAGTTGTGTCTGAACACATCAAGCTCGTTATGTAGAAGGAAGTGGATGAAATGCTCCGAGATGGAGTGATTCGACCATCACGAAGCGACTGAAATAGTCCCGTAGTGATGATCAAGAAAACCAACGGGAAATATCGATTTTGCATCGATTTCCGTCGGGTAAATGAAGTAACCAAGAAGGACGCCTACCCGGTTGCAAATATGACCGAAATCCTCGATGAGTTACGGCAAGCCAATTATATTACGACACTCGATCTGAGTGCCGCATATTGGCAGATTCCGTTAGCGGAGGACTCGAAAGAGGTCACTGCATTCACGGTACCAGAAACAGGGTTCTTCCAATTCGAACGCATGTCGTACGGATTGACGAATGCACCGGCAGCCTTCCAAAGGGCTCTGGACAGAGTAATCGGTCCAGAAATGTCCCCCCACGTCTTCGTGTACTTGGATGATATTATTGTTGTCTCCAAGACCTTCGAGGACCAGCTAAAGTGGCTGGGGAAAGTTCTCGATAAACTGAGGTTTCACACCCTGACCATAAATCGAGAAAAGAGTATTTTCTGTCGGCCAGAGGTGAAATACCTCGGCTCCGTCGTGAATAGCCAAGGACTCCAGGTCGATCCGGAGAAAACTTTGGCAATCGTGGACTTCCCCGCCCCGAAGAATTTGAAACAAATACGTCGGTTTCTGGGAATGGCCTCCTGGTATCGGAGATTTATACCAGAGTTTGCGACCATTGCACAGCCGCTGACCCGTCTGACGAAGGCGAGTCGGCCCTGGCAGTGGAACGAAGAGCAGCAAGGAGCGTTCGAGGCACTGAAAAGGCACCTCACATCGGCGCCAACCCTTGCCTGCCCAGACTTCGCGCTACCTTTCACCCTGCAAACGGATGCTGGCAGTGTGGGTCTAGGGGCCGTCCTCACGTAAGTACAGGACGGACAAGAGAGGGTAATAGTCTACGCCAGCCGCTCGCTTACGAGAAGTAAGTCGGGAAACCAATATATCCTGGTCATCCAAGACTTCTTCACAAAGTGGATAGAAGTCTGTCCGTTGCGAAAAGCAACGGCAACGACGATCCGAAAGACCCTGGAGCAAGACATCTTCTATCGATGGGGTACTCCCCGGGAATTGCTGATGGATAATGGAACCGAGTTCGTAAATAAGGACTTGAAGGCGCTGGCTGCTTCTGCAAATATGGAGCACCGCACGAAACCGCCGTATCATCCGCAGGCAAACACCACTGAGCGGGTTGACCGCTCACTAAAAGCAATGATCCGAGCGTTTGTCGAGGCAGACCACCGGGACTGGGACTGTCACTTGGATGCAATTAGATTTGCAAACAATACAGCCCAGCATACCTCATTAAAAGGTACCCCGGCTTTCGTCAATCTCGGGCGAGAGCCCGAGCCAGTTAATTCGCTGCGACGACGAATAGAGGGTGATGTGGAGGTCGAAGAGACCCCGACAGAAGCCTGGGTTGAGCGCATGAAGCGCCATGACACCATGCGACTGGCCTTTAGGCATGCATTGGCGGAAGCCAATGATCGGCAAGCACAAGCCTACAACTTGCACCGAAACCGAGACGAGTAGGAGGTCGGCGAGCTTGTATTGGCTTGCAACCACGAGCTGTCCAGTGCTGCAAGGCATCGCTCCGCGTCCTTGAACAAACCGTTCAACGGACCATTCGTGGTGACCCGGACGCACTCCAGAAACGTGTATCAGGTTACTGATCTGCTGGGCAGACGTACCCGAGACGTCTCTATAGTGGATTTGAAACCCTATAAAAAGACGCTAGAAGACCCCTCGGCCGAAGAGACCACAGGGGACGAGCGAGAACTCAGAAGAAGGCAGTAACCCCGCAGGTTTCGGGTCGAAACCTTTTTCAGGGAGGGAGGTATGTAACGAGATTTTCTCGTTATGGACTGAGATCCCCCTGGTAACAGAAAAGAACCCTGTTGTATGGACAGCGGAGACGGAACAGCTATCTAGCGGAGACCGCAAAGGCCTCGGATTGATGGCAGGCAAGATTTTCCTCCGATGAGGGGCCAAAGGCATAGCGGTTTGGAAGGAAACTGCGACCCCTGTCCGCCCTGTCGGAATGACGCATGGCTGAAACAGCCTAGCAACGGGAAGATATACTTCCTCGTCCGAGTGATGCGAATCACGAGGGTGAACCTGGGGAGATGCTCCTGCATCTGCCGCGAAACCTCATGTCTCGTTTCGGAGCATGTGGTGACGACCATTGTGTTTCCGGAGTGATCTGTGTCTGGACGAAAAAGGTGCGTGGCCAGTGCGTGGCTCATGGCTCCGGAGCCGAGAAAACTCCTGTCGACCCGACATGCGCCGCCATCTTGAGTAGCCAGGGATGGTGGCCCGCGACGGAACGGGCGAACTGCGTGCCAGGAAGTAGATATGTAATGCGGGTTCTGGATCGACGATTTTGGAGTCATAAGGGCGTATGTCGGCTAGTGGGGGGGTCATGTGAAAGTGGGTGAGTGGGTGGTGTTTTAATTCGCGGTTCGATTAATTAATTAATCGATTGATTGATTTCGTTGATTGACAGGTAAAAATCTATTGTTTACCTGGTGAATGGGTGTAGTGTAGGGTGGGTGGGGGTGGGTGATTTAGTGAAAGGGTTAATTAATTGAGTGGGGGTGAACAATAGGTGGTGGAATGGCGGTTGAATCGGCAGATTGGTGTTTTTAATTCGCGGTTTTAATTCGCGGTTTTAATTCGCGGTCTCATTAATGAATCATTGAATCATCAATTAATTAATGGTTTGATTAGTTCGTTGATTGGCAGGTGAGAATCAGTTGTTTACCTGAAGACTGGGTGGGTGGGTGGGCGGTTGACATGGACCCCTCCTCCCACGCTCCCTCAAACAGCGTGTTGGGACCTGCATGGGCCACCTGACCCCACTTGACATTTACCCTCCTCCCCCGCCCCCCCAAAAGCGTGTTGGGACCTGCATGAGCCACTTGACCCCACTTGAGCATTACCCCCCTTCCCCGCCCCCCAAAAGGCGTGTTGCGACTTGCATTGGTGAAGGGGGCAGGGGGCCACCTGACCCCACTTGAGACTTCAAACATGCCGCTTCCAATGATATTAACCACATGGCTCGTGGGAATTAAAATAATCCAGATTCACTTATTTGTTTACATCACTCCAACTGTCGGTTTGATATGTGGTTTTCAAAACATGCTAGGATTTGTAAACACTTGACGTTTTTCCCAAGTGCGGCGGAATCAGATTTCAAACATGCCGCTTCCCATGATTTCAACCACATATGCTGGACCATCTGACCCCACTTGACATTTACCCCCTCTCCACGCCACCAAAAAACTTGTTCGATATCCATCTTTATAAGGCCCCAGGAATTGGTAATAATAAATGAAATTAGTAAACCATGTATGTGTATTTTTTTGTTTATTAAAAAAATATGTTCTTACAAATTCTTATCCAGCGTTTTCAACGAAGCTTATTTAAAAAATATATCATTGTTAATTTTGAGCATTACATTCATCGCAATCCCTAATCATCGGTGGCGGTCCATCGAAGAGATCACCTTCACCATTTGAATGATGCTCTAAACAACGCTTGCATCTTGCAATATTCACATAAGTTCTCATTTCATCAATTCGCTTGTCCCAAGCTTCATGGACATATGTTGCGGCAATCGTACTTATAAATGAGTGTGGTAATAAGGCAATATCCTCGCAGTCCATTGACTTTAAATTGTGTAATTTATTCTACATATTGAAGGAGCGTGAAACCGATCTTTTTATCATTTTCTTCAATATCCATTTCTGGAGCTCCTCAACATTCTCGACGGCGCACATCATATTCTCTCTTAGATAACTATGATAAGGACAACTGTAAGATGGCAACATTTTGAATTTACTTATAGATGGACAATTTTCGAAATAGTCTTCAACATTGACTATCAGCGCTGCAAACGAAGGCTTGCAAATTTTCCGCAACCACTCTTTCTTCTCAGCACCCTTTACATAAATTCTCGTAATGTTACTCCAGCATTCCCACTCTTGTTGAACAGTTTTTTTAATTTCACTAGCGTATATGGCGCGCTATGCGCGCCAAATCGTCTACGTATGGGGTGTTATCATTGGAATATATATATATTTATATATTTCCAATGTAATATATACATATATAGAATTTCAAAAAGAAGATAGAAAAAAGTCTAAAAATTTATATAAAAAAAATAATTTAAAATTTAATAAATTATATTAAATTTATATATGATATTATATAAATTTAGTATAATATAATATAAAAATTAAAATATCAAATATTATTATATAAAAAAAATTAATATAATTTACATATATATATTATTATATATAGTATATATTATATATATTATTTATATATATCATATTATATAGATATATTTTGATATGCATAGCGCCAAAAAAAGCTGACAAAAAACGTTACATGCTTTTTTTTAAAAGGGATCATATGATCTATTTCCAGAATTCCATGATAGACCATGATGGTAACGCTCCAGCCAACGATTGATGCTTCTATACTTGGATGATAAATTATAGAATGGTAGTGGTGGGCGGAAAAACCATACTGTTGGACTGGGAATCTGCATAGCGGTATACGCTAGCTCTTTCACAATAAACTCATTCAGAGAGGTTTGAAAACCTTGCACATCCACAATTAGCTCCATGGTGACTGATGTATTGTGCTTGCAAATATTCGGTTTTACACCCACCACCTTTTAAACTAATTTTTTTACAGCGCCACTTATTGGATTATAGTGAACTACTCGATCATGT
>NW_011887997.1:86527-87879 GCF_000806365.1 Fopius arisanus
TGGGTGATGGATTCTTCAAACATTGGAGGGATTTTAATATTCAAGCTTTCCTCCATGGTGTACAACAACAGATAAATATGACCTTTATCTGACAAAAACGTTCTTTCCACTTTTTTTCACCACCACCAGACCGAGACTTTGCAGAAATTTTTTGTTCTGTGGCTTTAACACCCTGAAACCAGCACGCATACTGACTGAAGGATGGCATGGTCGGTGACTTTTATAAGAGTAGCCAATCTTGCGATTATAAACAATCCCCATGATTATGAAATACACTTGATGTGTAGTCTTATGGTGATCGTTTCACCTCGAAAATTTACCACGTCACCGTCTTGATCAACGATTCGCAGTTGTAAATCATTGATTGTTCGTACAGTCACTGGTAAGTAAATAACTTCCGATGGAACTTCCACTATTTTATATCCAGGAGGTGCCGAGGGAAAGAATTCATGAATGGTATGAACTTTTTGATTGTTGTCGTATGCTCCCGTTGTGATATCACACTCAACTCGTAAGGCGTTCACTTTAAGAATGGCAACGGGTTGAGCCGATTCGTGGATTTTATTAGCCTCCAAAACTCTGTGAGTAAAACCAAGGAGTCGACCAATAGAATCCACAGGTCTTAAATCTAACTCCTTATTACATTTCACTTCACTACGTAGAGTATTATTGTTACTCCTAATATTTATAGTCATATCAGTATTCTTCAAATGTTTCAGAAGAAATTTGGAGATGTCATCGATTTCATAACTTCCTGTAGGTATTGCAATAGTAGTATCTCCTATGTGTAATTTATTACTAGACCTATCAATGTTTGGAATAGAGTTGAATGTCAAAAATTCTACAAGACCTAAAACATAATTTTTATCTGGTAAAAGTTCGATGGGGGGGAAATATTGGACTTCCAATACTGATGATGTTCCCGAAACTGTCAATGTTAATGAATCACACATGATTCCTATCTTTCAACTGATAGAATATCATTACTGTTCAGTCTTATATAAATGTCCAATAAGAAAGGCTAGACATAGATGTCCACAGTTATAGGTATTCCACTTTTGGAATCGCTTGTGATTATACTTTATGCTACCAACACCAAGGTAATTAAAGAGATCTATAGGTGGTTCTAGATTTCCGAAACTATCAAAATAGGTAACGTCACCCCCTATTTTTTTATATGCAACCCAATGAGTTCCAGGACCTTTCTTATCATCCAAATTGATGATCGCAGCTTCATTTTTGTGTGGTCAATTTTTCGGCAAATCATTACGCATAAATACACCGCGAAAATTTGGAATTCTCATGAGTGTGGCGTATTTTATTAGATCTCCATTTGTTAGAGCCCTGCGTGG
>NW_011887997.1:90994-92194 GCF_000806365.1 Fopius arisanus
GAATGTTGCCGCACCTTTGGCCCCCCATGATGCCGTCACGTTGGAGATGCTCCATAAGGAGATTCAAACCTTATATATGGACATGCTACGCAACTTTGCAGATGTAAACAAACGAGTTGGGAAATTGATTGTAGAATTTGAGCAAATATCTAACAATGGATCAAAATAAATTGGATGTGGTGAATTATCGTCGACGAAAAGTTGATATACGCGACTTGGATGAGACTTGCCAGGCTGACTTAGCGGATATGACGGCTTATGCAAGAATTAACGATGGCAACAGATTTTTGCTGACTGTCATTGATATTTTTTCCAAATTTGCTTGGGCTGAACCGATACAGAGAAAGAATGCTCAAGATGTGACCAATGCTATGAGTTCTATCCTGCAACGTGGGCGAGTACCCAAAAACTTGCTTGTGGATGGGGGGAAGGAATTTTATAATTCTGAATTTCAAGCATTGATGAAAAAATATAATATCCATTTATACTCGACATTCAGCAATTTGAAGGCGTCAATATGTGAACGTTTTAATCGAACATTGAAGAGTAAAATGTGGCTACAATTTAGTTTACGGGGGAACTATAAGTGGATTGATATGTTACCAGAATTAATGTATGAATATAATCATCGGAAACATCGGACTACTGGTATGAAACCTGTTGATGTAATAGCAACGAATTCTAAAAAATTACATTTAATTTATGCAGACTTTCGAGTAAAGAGTGGGACAGCAAAGTTTAAAATAGGTGATAAAGTGCGCATAAGCAAAGCGAAACATGTCTTTGAAAAGGGTTATACACCAAATTGGACGACTGAAATATTCACTATACGAGAAATTAATAATACTATTCCAGTTACATACAAATTTGAGGATTATAAAAATGATATGATTAGGGGGAGTTTTTATGAAGAAGAACTATTGAAAACAAAACATTCTGATATATATTTAGTTGAAAAAGTATTGAAAAAGAAGGGAAATAAACTATATGTAAAGTGGTTGGGTTTCGGTGAAATGCATAATAGTTGGATAAATGCTGATGAATAACAGAAAAGGAATATCCGAGAGAAAGGGAGGGGGTTCAGCTATATTAACCACCACCCGTTTCTCAATCTCATCAGTCTAGTTGATATATTCTGAACAACATGATTGTGGGTTTTTTTGTGCTGCAAGTCCTTGTGACAGCTCTGTGTCAGGCTGA
>NW_011887998.1:0-7383 GCF_000806365.1 Fopius arisanus
GCCCATCTCCTCTTTTCCACCCACCATCCTCTCTTTGCCCGGAAGTGCATTGTTCAATAAAACGCAAAATTTAAGCAGATCACAGCAAAGACCGGATACACAAATCAATTACTTAAAGTCAAATTCCTTTGTCAAGGCACAAAGGGGGTGAACGTGTCCAGACGCACATCCACACAATACCCTGGGGGGCACACCTGCACCTGCACGTCCATTTCCTGGAAAAAAGGGGGAGGGGGCGTGGGAAATTCCACAATACTGGCCACTTACTACTGGTGGGGCTTGATTGCGGGATGAGTATATCAGGGTTAACTGGGGGTTGGCAATGGGATAAGTACATTAAAAAAATAACGATTTGAGGTAGAGATAAGTGTGCCAGCCCCATTTTTCCACCTTCATAACTCCATTGGCGAGATTTCCGACGCGGTCAATGAAAAATCTCTCTACAAGTGTATGTAGATCGATAGTCGCTCTGAGTGGATCTGAACTCGTAAATTTTTTTTTGAATAGCAATTTTACGCTTTTCTATCTTGCGGTCAGAGCAAGCCGCTTTATTCCGGCGATAACGCTTACAATAATTATGGAAATAGCAGCAAACCAGAGCGATATATCAAAGTGGGGTTGCGAACGAGCCTCACTTTTTTTGCCTTTTATGTTGTGCTGATATTTTCGAGTTATTTCACAAAACAATCTTATATATAAGTGGGGATGGTATCAAGGAGGATGCAGTTTGTGACGTACACCGTTTTTTTTTGCCGAAAAATTAATAAAATAAAATGAAAATAGTTCCGCGATTATCCCGGACGATCCGGAGATTACGCTGAGGCGGTTGGAAATTTAGGGTTTTCCCTGCTAATTCTGGAATTAGCAGAGTTGTGGAAATACAGAGAATTCAGGGTGGGGGAATTGTAATGGGTATACGCTGCTGAATCAACAGGAGATTAGGGATTCTGTTAGCAAAGTTTAGTGTTAGAGGTTAATTATGAGATGATGTAATTCGTGGGGAAATCGTGTCGGTCCTCAATCGCGTCGCGAAGAGGGATAATATACAATTATCGTCCGACGTAGATTTGGGGTTATTCCGTTCGCAAAATCTTCCCGGAATGAACAGTCTGGCTGCGAGTGCCCGCACCCCTAAAAGGAGGCATCCGTGAGGAATTTTATTTCACGGGTTAGTGTTGGAAAGTCGGTGGGGGTGTTACGACCGACACCTCCCCGAATTGCCGTATTAGTTAAGTTTAAATAAGGTTAGCACGTCCACGGATCCCCGGGGAAAACAACCGGGAAAGACTACCCGCGATAATTAGAGTTGTTAGGGTCGTTAGGGAAGATTAATGAAAATTCGTTTCCCCCATTCAAATTTGAATGGAGAGAAAGTAGCGCGCTAGGACAATTAGCACCGTCGCGCTCAATCCGCCGGAACTAAGGTTCCGACGAGGCACGAGTTCCGCCAAATTTTTGGCAGTTATCGCCAAGACACGAGAGCCACAGGACGTTCCCCAGCAACAAAAAAAAGGACAATGGGAGAATCCCACACGACGCGCAATCCGCGTGGAAAGGTGAGGATAATTTTATAAATTTATCCCAGTAACACCGGTTACTGGAGAACGCATAATTATTTCGGTCTGCGATTGAAAATCCAATCCTGTTCGATCAACGGATCGAACAGTGTTTCCCTCCGTTGAGGTGTTCGCGAGTGTCTCTCAGCCATTGTTGATCCGAAAACCACGGCTGGTCGCGTGTGGAGGGTTTATTTATCCCACAGGGCCGTCCCTGTGGAGGTTTTGAGGCGATATCGCGTGTGGAAACGTGTGAAAATCCCGGGGGAAACAGCCAAAAACCCCGTGGAAAGTGAGGAATTCATTCGGTTAACCTTGAGGGGTGTCCATACCGTCGCGGCTTCGAGTGTTTTCCCCCACTCCGCTCCGCTCAACGTTGAGCCAGAATTTCAGTCCAACGGTGCTGAGAAAATCCCGTTTTACACGAACGGAGATGTCGCGATCCCCATACGTGGTGAAAATCCCCAAATTTGGGAGAATACTTGTGCGCTATCCCCCTCGGTAATGGGATTTATCCGATGCCAATCGGTGGAGGTACTGAGGCATGGTAAAAATAAAACCGTCGGGGAATTTTCATAATGCGGGCCGCGAACGTTGGGTGTGGTGCGATCTCTCTCACACACTACTCTCCATCTCTCTCGCTCTCTCACATCGCCTCTTCTAAGTTCTCCGAGAATTTCCTCGGTGACTTATAAATTCACATTGAGTTAGCAAATTATTGACATTAAATTTCAGGAATAAATTGAATTTCATTTTCATATAATTTCATTAAATTTCAGGAATAAATCCCAGGCCTCGCGCGGGGGTCCGCGGAATTACGTGGAGTTCGAATTTCTAGTTCCTCCATGGTTAAGATTTATAATTAACCCCTTTTATGGGGCCCTAACTTTTTGGGAAAATCTCGAGCCTCTCCTGAGGACTCGTGGAATAATGGGGAAGTTTTCGAGGGGGAAGATTTATAATAAATTATGTCTACAGGGTCCTGAATTTTCAGAGAAACCCCGAGCACCTTCCCGTGCCGCGTGGACTTAAAAGGGGGGGGGGGGGTTGGAAATCATCACCGCCACGGCGGGTAGAATAAATAACTCTGTCAACTGGGGAAATTTCCGACACTAGTGGTCGCGTTAATTGAATAAAATGGATAATTTCGAGGAATATTCAGGGGAGTATAAAAATTTATTTTTGAAGATTTTCGCCCTTTGCCCCGAATCCACCCCTCTCTCCACAACCTAGCACACTGAGCAGCGCAGGCATCTGTTACCTCTCCCTTAACCTCTTTGCTGAAATTAGTTCTAAGTACGGGTTAGTGATACGTTTTGCAATTTTAATCTAGGTTTAGGTTTTCGAGTTGCTGATTTCTCGATCAGGAAAAATTAGCTGGCGCCCTGCATCCTTTTTAGGTCCCGATTTTAGTTAAGTTTTTGCATCGGCAAAGGGCGAAGGTGACGGGCATTTTCGGTCGTTTAGAAAATATCACGTCACAAGGCACATGTGAATCATATCTGAATGTTCAAAATTGACGGCAGGAGAGTTTTTGTCACCGGAGGATTTTGCTGAATAGGAAAATTGCTTCCCTCATATTTGCACGCAATGTTCGCTTTTCCTTTCCAAATCAACCTCAATCCATTATATTTTCCGATGCACTCATCCCATTATCAACTATCATTTGACCCTGACACACTCATGCAAGCCTCACCCTTCATCTTCCCCATAAACTCATCCTACCATCAACTGCTATTTCACCCTGATACACTCATCCCACCATCAACCCACATTCCACTCTGGGATACTCAACCCACCCTCAAACTCTCATTTTTTCCGATTGCATTCATTCCACTCTCTACCACCTCATCCTGACACATTCATCCCAGCCTTAGCTCATCGTTTTGTCCAATGCACTCATTCCACCATCAAGCCCAATTTAACCCTGATACCGTGATACATCATCCCTGATACATCATTACGCCCCATTTTGCCCTGACCTACTCATTTTTCTCATTCTCAAACCCTCACCAATCCCCTCGGTCATCTTGAAAATGGGATAGTGAGGGTAAGAAAATTCGACTGATATTTATTCAAACAGATCGACTCAGAACGAACCCCTGAGTCGATTTACCCACCTGTGGGGAGACATTTTTTTCTATCCCGTTAGCCATTTCGGAAATGGGTTAATGCGGGTGGCAAGAAAAGGTAGAAATTCATAGGTAAATATCGACTCAGAATCAGCCCCTGAGTCGATTTACCGACACCTGCAGACATTTTTTTTAACCCCGTCGGCTATCATGGAAATGGGTAGTGAAGCTGGAAAAATGGGGTAGAATTTTGGAGGTCGATCTAACTCAGAATCATTCTCTGAATCTATCCATCTATACCTGCTGAGGCATTTTTTATGATTTTACCCTACACCCCCATTTTAGTGCAAATACTTGCTGATTTTTCTCTAAAACCTCCAATTTTGCAACGATAACTTCTCTTTTTTTACCCTCCGCTGTTCCATAAAGCCCCGCTTCAAGGCAACCCTTTTTACTTCAACGCAAGGAGTAAGAAGCTAAAAATGAAAAATAGATTAAAAAATGACAATCCCACGCTAAATCAATAATGGAAAAAAGTCTATGTTCCCCATTTTATATACGATCTTTCCCTACTTTCTCTATCATACGAAAATCCAAGTCAAATTTTAATAAGTAAAATATTTTTGACTGAGTTATAGATTTTTATAATTTTGCAATTTTTTGTTGATGAAAAGAAGTTCTGATTTTCATATCGTTTAGAAAATGAAATTTTGTTGTTAGCAGTTGAAAAAAGGCACGATTTGTGATGAACTATAACTCAGTCAAAAAATTTTTTTCGTCACTAAATACTTTATGGGGCCTTATCTTATGACATAGCATATAAAAAATGGCAGGCACAATCTAAGACATGTCTCTTTTGCAATTGGCGCCTTGGAATGAAATGGAATGAAAAACACCGAATGCAACAACAATGGCTTCGAAGGATTGACATCGAATGACGCACCATTATAAAAGATACTTATTCATGCCCACGATAAAGATGAAGAAGTGGTGATATAATGAGTGAACGTGACAGGGCTGAACTTTTTAGTTTTGACGTCTGTCACAATTGCAAACAAGTGGAGAATTAATCTTATATCGTATATCATATAGTTGTGCTTGCTAATAAATTAGCAATATGCTTCCGAATGGTTATCTTCCATGTCATTTCTTCCTTTCACAAATAAATTTTCATTTTTATTTTATTCAATTGAGTGCGTCCGTAACAGTTTACTTTTATAACCGAAAATAAAATACTAATTTTTTACGTTTAAGAACTTAATTTTCGTGAGCTATTAGCGGAGGTCGAAATCGAGATAAAACTCTCGCCTCTATCTAACAGATAAGGCCGAGAGATGCCGTGTACACTAGACAACTACCCCTTCTATTACCTCCAAATCGTATTCAATCCATAAAATACAAACGCCACAAGTTACATGAAATCTGCGGATAGGTAGATCTTATAAATCGCTTTCAAGTTTTCCGTTGATGTAAGTTTTCCTTTTTTTCGATTAATATGGCCAAGTATACGCCGATGGCAACGGACTCATTTCAATATTTTCCCGATTTGTATTATCTTTAGGTTACATTGAAGTCACTAAGTTAGCAGCAATTCGATCCAACCTAACTTCGGCTCAATTTGGCGTTGGGATTTTGGTATCACTGTATTCAAACCGTTGAATTATCACAGGGAAAAAGAGGAGAATGTTTTATTTCTTCCCTCGGATTTCATGTTTTTTATGTAGTTCCATTATTATAATTTTTTATTTTATGGTAATGAACCTGCCACACGCCATAACAAAACCTCAACTTCATCGAAACTCCTGATTGTGACAATTCAATTCGAATCTATTGCTATTCTGTTTTGGATTTTCCCGCTGGGGTTTCAAAGAGAATATGGGTTATAGGCCCCAGATAACTCGAATATCAATTTTTCCTTAAAACTGATAGTTCAGTTGCTCATAATAACAAGTTTATTCGATTGTCGTGACGGCAATCTGTTTTTCAGAGGAGGGAGTAGTATGACGAATACCTAAAACCTCTAATTTACCATTTGAATTCCATCGGTATCCATTCATTTCGTTCCTTCAAACCTCTCCTCTGAAATTAGCATTTCTGTTTTATGATGTTAGTTTTCTTTTTCTGCTAATCTTGACAGTTTGTTGTATCAATGCTACGTCTAATTATTAATTTGATAACCCTACTTATCTTTAAATCCATGTGCTCTTCCATACAAGAAATGAATTTCTTACCGATATACTTGGCTATAATAAATTTAGAATTAATCCAAAATGACTAACTTAGAGCGAATTCATGTCTCCGGAATCTATTTCAACAAGAGACAAGAAGGTAATCATCAGAGTTTTCTCCTATAAGGATGACTAAGTGAGAACGATTCTTTTCAAGCCCTCATTCGAAATGTTCTCTTGGCTTTGTTTTTTTTACCTCAACCCGTCATCGATAAGAGTGTTCAATTTTTTATCGCTCTGAAATGATAAACTCAAATCAACTTGTTCAAGCACCATTGTATGTATTTCCTCACTGATAGGCGAAGAAATCATTGAAATATTTTTTTTAAAAATGTATTTTCACAGAGATTAAAAAAATGATTATTGCTGTCACCTTCATCTTCGAACTCGGTCAAGAGCACATAAGGACACATTTTTTAAGCCGTGATTGAAATTGATTCAGATGATTTTTTTTGAGCTATCGTAAAAAAAACGAATTTTTGAAAAATGTAAAAATTATAAAAACGGATGGGTGACATCAATTTCTATTGACGGCGATAGATAGAACCCAATGAGACATACATTCGGATAAACAAAGATGCAATCAAGATACGCGATAACGTATCTGCCAAGTTGACGTCACAGGCAGAGATGACGTCACAGGCAGAGAGCTGTCGTGTATTATATTTCATCTAATAACTCGCCCCTAACCCCTTAAAAAAACTTCAATTGCTTTTTTCCCCTTCAAACGCACGCTATTTTGCAAAAGCATTCATAGATACATTATATAAATCGCGATTGATCTTTCTGATGAGATTGTTACTTTTTTCACTTATTAGATTATTACAAAAATAACTCCATAGCAACGGATAAGAATTCACTTTGTCAAGAGTTTTATTTCGAGAGCGTTACTATTCCCTAGCGCTGTTTGGGTGGGCTGTTCTAGGGAATAAAACTAGTAAGTATAGGGGAAATTGTCTGCGCTTACGGAATTCAGCCGCACGGGTCCGTAGCGGTGGCGCATGAACTAGGATGGAGCCCGTGCTTGTAAGCCAATCAAGGTGCGTCAAGTCATTTAATATTTATGACTTACCCTTTAACAATTGGAATCTATTGTTAATAATTTAATTATTTGAATATTATAACCAAATTAGAAATTTTGGTTCAGTTAAAATTAATTACCTAAATAACCTTATATTGGTGAATTACTCTTCAACAATTGGAATCAATTGTTAATATTTAATTTCAATATTGCACCTAAATTTAATCTTTTAAATTACAAATTTTCGGTGCTTCAATCTTCGAGCATTTTAATCTTTAATGAATTACCTAAATAACCAAATATTTGTGAATTACTCTTTAACAATTAGAATCGAGTGTTAATATTTGAATGAAAATATTACCTCCAAATTTAAATTTTTTATGTAATATTTTTCAACAATCAACTTGAATGATTGAATAAAAAGTAACACATGAATATTTAAATTATATTTCGTTGAGGAAAATTATAATGATTAACTAACACATGTCAAAGAGGCTTAAAACAGG
>NW_011887998.1:9243-11267 GCF_000806365.1 Fopius arisanus
AAGAAAAATTGAATATGTGTTTCAATTGTGTAGAAGAGGGACACACAGCTGCAGAGTGTGAACTCTCATTAGGGAATGAAGACGATGAAGTAATTCGGTTGAATTCTACACGTAACGTCCAGAATCGAAATCATGAAAAATGCAGATATTGTAGATATGAAGGTCACACTGCATTTGATTGTCGCAAATTGAAGAAACGACTCGGAATTTCTGATTCAGCAGAAATTGACGACATTGTGAGTGGGAATGAGGCTAAAGTCAAGAGTTACGCTCATACCAAACGTAAATATTGGAATAAAAATGGACCACTCAATAAGTCAAATCCAAATTCGAGGAAAGTCTATTAGTTGATGACGTACTAGATTGAACGTGATTCAAGCAGCATCCTGAGTTATTTGGAACATACGCAGAATGCGAGATCAGTAATAAGACCAGCCAAGAAAAAAAAAAAAAGAGAATCATAGAAACCATATTGTTTTGGAGGCTGAAATTCTCAAAAAACGCATAGCATTTCTAGTGGGCTCAAGTGCAGCCATATCTGTAATAAAAATTGGCAAATTACGGAATGGAATTCCGTTGATTGAAGATACCGATGTGTTATGGGGAATTGCTTGTAAGCAAGTGAATCTACCACTGAATAAACGTTTGGGGAAGTTGACTGAGCGCTTGGGAACAGCTTTGTTCTTTGTTGTTGGAACAAGTTCGAAAGAACTCGAGTCGAGAACCATCTTCAACTTCCGGAAACTAGAGAACAGTGAGGAGGTCATCGGAGACTCACTCTCATTCACAAATTGTTTCGGAGTAAACGATCGACTTGAGAGGCAGCTGATTGTATCAGTAAGGGACGCTCACTCATGGATTCATCTGACCTCAGTGCAGAAAGAAGCTGGAGGTAAAATTAGTGCCGCCTCAGTAGGTACAATCGTCATCATTCAAGGTATTTTCAATCCTAGGCGAATGCAAAATTCCAAGTTTCGCATCAGTCATGTGGTTCCTTTGCAAAGAGACATTCAGGAATCGTCGACAAATAAATCGCTCAAACTCATCGCTGGAGAGGCTGAAGCTGTGGCTCATCTTCAAAGAATAGAGGCTGCGGAGTATGATGAGTTTTTCCCGAGAAGAAGCCTTGATATTTCTCCCAGAATGACAAAATTGTGGCATTTCACAAATAATCCTCTAATAGCCTGCGGTTCCCAGGTGAGAACGGTGGCCTAGCAGATGAGAATGGATAAAATAATCATCGGAGTCATCAAGGGGAAGGAGGAGAAAGACGGTCCTTTCAATGGAAGCAGAGAATGGGCACTGTGTGAAATACAATGTCACGAGAAACTGTCAACTGATGCACTGATCAATAAGGTTTTGATTATGATCTCTTACGGAAGAAGGCATTTCCACATCTCCTCACCAATTGAACAGTATAAGAAGGGCCGAAGGACGTCCCTTAAGCCTAAATGGTTCCCGGGAGAAATCCAACGGAATTGTGACGTCAACACAATACTAATGGATGTGACCCTTCGACTGACGAAATTCAGGGAATGTCATCATAAGATAACTGACTCCATAATGATTTCTCAGGAATCATTGATAGGGCCACAAGAGCTTAAAATCAACGCAGAAGCAGGTGCAATACGAAATTGGAGAATACCAGAGCAGCATGAGTACGAGTTGGTATCCACGAGAAGCATTACGAGCATAGCAAATTTGCGAACAAAAAGTCGCAACGATATCACTGATATCGTCGCAGGTGTACGGTTGAAGACCGAGACTCGAGCAGGGGTCATTCCACTGACTGACGTCATCTTCTTGACCATGCTCAACATATCGGTTTCCAATGCACGAGTCGAGTCATCCACATCGCAGTGCAATCAGCGAGTTTTCGAAGACGATGAAAATTGCAGTATCTTGACGAACAATTCATGGGGATTATTCCGAATTAATACTGGAATTCTCTCATCCAAGATGATGGATATTCGGAGGTTTTCGGCAATATCGAGAAGTCTTCTCAAGAGAAATTATGCGTTGGA
>NW_011887998.1:12534-20173 GCF_000806365.1 Fopius arisanus
AATACTTGTTGGGGTAGGAACGGAATACAGGGTACTCACAGAGATGGCGTCTATCCTAGTCCTTTGTCCACCGTCTCTCGAAATCCACGGGAAATTCCTCCGACCAAATAGCTCCTGTCCTCCTCGTCCTCACTCCTGGGTCTTTAATACAAATTCTCCTCCCGAAACTCTCTCCACAAACTCTCAAGAACTCTCCTCAATACTCTCTCCACAGATTCTCAAAACTCTCCTCAATACTCTCTCCACACTACTCTCAAACTCTCTGCAATATTCTCCTCAATATTCTCTCCACAACACTCTCAAAATCTCCGCAATATTCTCCTCAATACTATCCTTACAAATCTCTTAGCAATATTCTCAACACTCTTGTGACACGGTTACGCACGGGGCAGCTGTATTACGAGTGATGGCATCGCATCACTCGTGCTCGTTCTTCCCCGATTATCGGCGATAATCGGGGTCAATCGGGGGCACTCGTCATCGGGTGTCCTCGTCCCCATTATTATTTGTGCCCGATTAACCGATATTCCTTTTCACTCTTCCGGGTCACGTGGGCTGTGACGTAGGAGTGGTGGTTTTCGCTCGTCTTCCGTCACATGGGCTGTGACGTAGGGATGGTGGGTTTCGTTCTTCTCTGGTCACGTGGGCTGTGACGTAGGGATGGTGGGTTTCTTTCCTCCGCGACGATGTTCTCCGCGTGAGCGTAGAGCTGGGGTACCGCGGGGTAAGGGGAAGGAGTCTATCGGGAGTGGGATGGACAACGGTGGCAGGTTTTTTATCGTATCCTTAACCTAATCCCTAACTTACTTATAGTTAACGAGACAAGTCATTATTAGGGGGCAGGGGAGGGCTAAAAAAGTGCCTCGTCACAGTATCGATCCCGAGATACTTCAAGAAAATAGAATTTTGTCTATAAATCATCATCTGATTACATCGCGGAATTGTCATCGGAGGACATGAACTCTGGACCGAGAAGATTCAGGACGACAATTCGAGGCTCCATCTACGGTAATAAGGAACCTTAGAATTGGTCATCTCTGCTCAGACAGAAATGATTGGAATTCGATTGAACGAGAACCAAAAGATGCTACAGAGGGACTATCTTCAGTAGGAATTCTCGTATGGCAGAGAAAACATACTATGTCACCTGAAGGTCACGGGTTAAGGTCGTTGAAGCGGCAATATGGAACTTCATTGGATGTCAATAGATTGATTTTGGTGCCACACAAAAATCGATCGAGTAAACAGATGGTCACAACGGCCACTGTGGTTAGCCAGAATCCAATAATCAGCGGTTGGTAGCTGGGAAAAAGCAATAGATCCGTGCAGAGCAAGAAAATGCCAGAACGGCAGGGCAAACCTCATAGAATTACCCACATGATTCATCTGATGGACAGTCAGTCATATTGCAATAATGCATTGCCAATAAATATCGGTGAATTGAACAACCGAAAAATGTTGAGTATCACTACAGGAACTCTAATGCGAATTGTGGGGTCAACAAACCTTCAAAGACCCTCACAATTCGAAGAAGAACGGGGTAAAATCGTTGACTGGTATCAGGCGATAATAAAAAGCAAAGAGGTAGCAGGTAGCAACAATGAAAATATTCTTTCAAATAATTAGTCGAAGAGACGAATTATACGAAACGGGCATGAGATTACACTCTGAGTCGAGTGCCAAACTGCAAGACGACGCCGGGCGTTGTGCCGAGTCAAGGACGCTGACGGGTGCATTCTTCGCCATTCACGTTGACGGAGCTGAAGACGAATGGGGCGAAGAAGAATCAGCGATTAAAATAATACGAACTAAAATTCGGAATTTCGAGACGACCAACTGCAAAGTTATGGACTCCTGTACCAAGAGAGGCGCTCACGAACCCTGAAATACCCTCATTCTAAGGACAAGGGAATGGTCAGGATATCAGGACTTGATCTATTCAGAAGGAGACTCTATTTATTTCCAGTATTGAAAGTACATTTAGAAGTTAACATTGATCAAGGTAATTTATTGGAAGTCGTCGACAATAAAAAAAAACCAGGAACGTCCCAAACGAGCTGATTGCAGGGGGAGCATCTCTGGTCCAAAGGCTCCAGCGGCAAGTGACAAGGTCTATGGGAGGAGCACATCAACAGCTCCAACCACATGGGGATAATGTTTTCCGGGATCGGGTCCCCATATTCCCAGTGATTGTAGGTCTAGGAGAACCAATCAAACGGGATGAGTGGACATCGCAAAAAAAAATAACAAACTTCACGGAATTCATTCCGAGGAGGTAATGAATGGATATTTTGTCATTCATTCGGCTGAGCAAACGTTCCACCAGCCGAGTCAGCACTATCAAGTACGGCGAAAGAATCGTGCGTGCATACCAGCCATCTTCAAGCATATGAAGCTGAGCATTGTTCATCCAGCACAATTGATAATGATTCTTATTAGGAAGATGCAACTATATCTCAAGAAATATAATTTTCCGGGGAGGAAGTTCAGTTGCAAGCGGATGAGGAAAACCTGGAAACGGTCCAGAAGAACCTTGACTATCGAGAATTCTTCACACACCCTTTATCAATATTCACCTGAGTAATGGTGATACTAGCAGTTGTCCTAGGGTTAGCCCTTTACTGCTGGTG
The DNA here is from genome assembly GCF_000806365.1 of Fopius arisanus. Lineage (NCBI taxonomy): Eukaryota > Metazoa > Arthropoda > Insecta > Hymenoptera > Braconidae > Fopius > Fopius arisanus. Next base: position 15,165 of record NW_011887998.1, read on the forward strand.
TCGAAAACCTTGGCCTAAAAGGGCGACGACTGACTTTGGGATGCCGTAGAACTCATCCCATGTCAATATCAATAAATTTAGAGATACGCCCTTCAGGGCACAGGCCATCCTAATTGAAATTTTGGAAATTTGACCGCCGGAATCGATGCCCCGTCCAATTACAAAAAACAAAATGGCTAGACTTTTTTTTGCGCTAAAATCAATATTTCGCGAGTTATGAGCATTTTTATGTTTTGGGGACATCTGTCAGTTTCTGAGTGTACACGATCGTCTTTACGGTAAAATTAAGGAATGAAGGATGTCTCACCAAGCTTGCGAGTACTAGAATTATAACTTCTAAGGGGTTTACTGCACACGATAATGATGTTCTCGAAAACCGCAGGGCTAAGGCCCTACATCGGCAGGAGAAACTTTAACATTTTAGTTCAGAGATTCTTTTACCATCTTATGTAAATTGTAAAGACATTAACATTGTATTATTTGTACTGGATCAGTATTTCGGGGTGAATAGAAAATTTCTAAGAGTAGAAATTTTCTTCCCTGGCGGGGAGGAATGTTATGCCCCAGAATAATATTGTAATCTTTAGCAATAATGTATTTATTGAAAGTGAAGAAGTTGAATACAACTTGCTTCACTCATTATTTTACTGAATCAGCATGGCATGTGTAACATTGCTGACCAGTGTCACAACATGCTTAATTGTTATATAAGGTGAACTCACCGATATTCGGGAGTTCAGTCGTCATTTTTGAGTTATACTCAATATTAAACATGTAATTAAACTGTAAAGTACTCATATTATTCCCTTCTGGATAATTATGAGTTCGTATAATTAAATAAACCTCTTTTCCATTAAATAGTCCTCCGGATTCTATTACCGTCCCACTGTAGGGAGATTTATGTCCATTCAATAAAGAACCCAGGGAGATATCCCTAACAAAAATGTTGTGAACAAATGGCGCCAAGCCGACGCTAATTTAAACGCAAGATAGAAGCATGGGACAATAACTGCATGGATGAAATCACACCATTTTTAAAAAAATCATATAAATATCAAATTTTAACAATCACAAAAAAACTTTGTGAAAAAATGGCGCCAAGTCGACGTGAATCTGATCGCCTCCAAGACAGAAGCATGGGACAATTACTGAATAGTTGAAATCACACAGCAGACGAACTGATTATGATATAATCTTATTTTTTAAAAACCATGGAAATATTAAAAAATGCCAAGTGAAAAAATGTAATGTCTATTTCAAAAAGAGGAAGTATGCCTTAAAGTTAATCATCTGGCATTTCATAGAGCTTCCGTGCTGATTGTGAGTGCTCTTCCAGCATAGCTGATGGAAAAAACCATTTCAAAGACTCCCAATTTATAACAATGCGACTAACACATTGATGCAGACATAACCACCGCGTGTTCGAAAGACTCAAAATTTTCAATTTTTGATCGGTAAAAAATTCTTGATATTCTTCCGAAATCGCGCAACGCTTCGGACTGTTAGAGTAATACATCGAGATTTGAGTAATTAAATCGTCCGGTTCATTCGGCAAATTACTACATGCTTTTGAAGCTACCGTGCGACAAGGACAAGTGGCAACTGCAATTCATTTGAAAAAAATTTGGGAATTCTAATTTTAATCTTTATGCGAAGGAATTTTTTACACCAACCATAACGCTGGCATTATCACACGCTAAAGTTACTATGTTCTGAATCGGAATTTGTCTTTGGCACAAACATTCTGTAAAAGAACTATACATTTTTTTTGCTGAGCAATCCGTTGCACCAAGTTCAATCGAATCTAACAATTTGGTTAAAACCCTGCCCGGTTTCAGGTGGAACATATCTCGCGAGAACACACAGAATCTTTCTTGAATATCCGTAGTTTCATCAATTGAAATAGAGAATTTATCCTCCAGTAAAAGTGTTACTAAATTCTCGTTCACGGGAATGGCCAAAATATTCTCGATTATGTTAGTAGACTTGGTACGCCTCAGTGAACAATCTTGCATGATTTTACCATCCAGAAATGTCCATTTAACATCCGCCATAAAATGATCCACGAAACAAATCGGAATATTGTGTTCGGCAAGACAGTTGGCTAAAAGAATTTGCGCGATTTTTACAGGCTCCGTATAGCCTGAGGGACCACCGCCGGAGTCATTTTCGAGAGCACTCACATCAGCATTGGCTGTTTCAGGCTCTCGACTAAAAATAGGTATTTTGATATTTTCTTTGTATCTTTCACTCGCTTCATGTCTGTGGAGTTCAGATTTTTCTGCGACAATCGCTTGGTCACAAGCACGACAAGAAGCTCTGTTCGTCTGACCGTCAATAGTTCTCAGCGAGTTGACAATTCCGATATATTTTCCCTCGATTCTTGAAATACCTTCCGTTTTTTTTGATGCAGGAAGTACAGGGTCCTCTTGCACGACCTTCATCTCGAATTTTCCGTTGAATAACAGCATAAAATGTCAAAAACACCACAGAACCAGAAAAATGCCCGTTGATATTTAATCACCTCTTGCTAAAGACCGACTGAGCCGTTATCGGTGAAATTTTGGGTTTCATTATTGTGGTTTGGTTTATTAATGTGTTCATTTACAATGTTCTTCTACTATCTTACAGATAGTATTCAATGTTGGCTGTCAACCCCCATTTATTGCCATTTTCAATGCATTCCCAACCCTCTATGAAGTTCAATCATCCTCTTCCTGTTTGTTCTCCCGCCCACCAGTCAGGAGAACAGCCCTAATGCCGCCTCCGATCATGGGAAAAGCCCCGACAAGGGACAAAAGCCTCCACAAAACCTGACCTCTTGTAGCGGACACTGGGTCAGTAGGCAGGTCGAAATATCGGGTAAAAGATGAACCCTTCAGATGAGTTGACCGTAACCAGTCACGACTGGTAGTGTCCGGAGGAGAAAGGATCTTATAAATCTCACTTAGTGGGGCCGATTGCCTGGGACACAGTACTGAAGTACACAATGGTTATAATATGAGGAATTAGCACACAAAGCGAAACATACCCTTAGGTTTACCTTAAAATAGAATTTAAATTTATTACGCTTCACATCAGATACAGGATAAAAAAAGTCCAAGATAAAAACCAGGGGCAGATGGGGAAAAAGTGTAGGAGGGAATAGTGTAAATGTTGTTGGCGTGTTTTTATGACTTACGGCTGTAGAAATAAACGGCAGCAGGGAAGGGGTAATCTCTTGGTGTTTCCTCTTCGCAGCGGATTCCGGAGAACTCCAAAAGTATGCTAGATCCTCTAGCACTGATAGAGTTGAAAACTGCTCAAACAGGCTTCTTTAGCGCTGGTGATGATGATGATACGACTCCGGAGGTGTTGGTGGTGTTAATAGACCTGAGTTGTCCACTCATGCAGAACTTGGTTGCTCCCTAGATTTATGCTGCTAGGTGTAGAGAGATGCCGGAGCTGGACACTCGGGGTAGACTCAGTTGTACGCTGAGTAATTCACCAGGTCGGCGCTGGCTTGCAGGAATGCGATCGATTTGACGCAGTGAAGAAAATCGAGTTGTCCACTCGATGTACTAGCGAATAGAGTGGGCGATGCTGCAGAGTTGCTTCACGACAGACGGATCTTGAAAGGTCAGCTTTAGTAATCAGCAGGGCCCCTCATTCATAACCAAGAGTCGAAATTTTACTTTGCACTGATTGCTTGTGATTAAAGCTGCGCACTCGATCTGGGGTTCCGAGGAAAGTCGAGGCGTACGCTCGGACTGCGCCCAGTGGTGACGTCAGAGGGTGGTCCTGCAGAGTTGCTCCCCTGAAGACTGGGCCTGGAGAGTTGAACTGGATGACGAGCAGGGTACAACTTGAACATTTGGAGTCGAAAATTTAATTTTGACTGCCTTTATTTGGCGAAAAACCGCCCTTTATATACTGTTCGGACGTGGTTGCCCTACAGCCGTTGGCATTTTGAGATTTCGTTTTACAACGTTTTTTTTAGGTATTTTGAGAGGCATCTTCATATGATAAACAATGAATTCAAACGGGATGTTTCTGGGCAATGTACCCTCACCCTGATGTTACCCCCCATTTCCCCAGGTGCGGGAGAGGTTTTGAGGAACAGACGGGACGAGCGCGCATTGGCCTCTCTCTAATTGTTCTCTTAATGTCAAAAGTGGAAAGTTTACGCATCTTTCTGACGTTCATGGCCCATAAATTTGACACCTCCTTTGACGATGGATAACTATTGTTTATTAGAAGCCTCGCGTGGGAAATGGAGTGGACCCTTCTTTGGACAACAAGAAATCATCTGGTGAATTGTGCCAATTCCTGGAAGTCATCTCATTACTTTCGTTGGGTATGAGGTTCAGGTGACGTCATGGTCCCGGCCAACCCCCTGTAACCAATGGGGGGAGGCACTCGGGGCACCCCCATTGGCCTGCCTTTTCTTTTGTCGATACCGGCAAACCCGTGGCTGAGGTGGTCCATCTCTAAATTGGCGACATTTTTAATTCTTTGGGGCAGCTCCCATCTGTGGTTACCATTGTAGGGTAGGTTAAGTTATTGGCCCCCAGATTCGATAGAGGGAAGGAAAGAAGTGAAAAGGATCTCCTTAGTTATGCCTTTGAGCAATTATGTGGCTTCTTTTTAGATGACTCGTGGTTTCCAGGTGTTGTCGACTTGATGGTCACTCTTCAACGCCTCTCTGGCCATAATCACGGCCACTTGAATACCTGCTCAGTGGTCCCTTTTATTGTGATTACTTCGCATAATCGGCACTTAGACCGGTCATACCGACATTCCTCGCTATTGTATGGGGTTTTCCAAAGCCCCCCTTTTTTGTGATTACACCAAGTTTTCCGGATATATATATAAATTTTAGCCATAGTAACTGCGGCGTCCGCAACTCCACCAGGGGTGAAGAATCTGGAAGGTCCTCCTTGCACACACGAGGATCCAGGTGTGACGTGTTATTTGAAGGTTTTCCTCAAAATTTGCCAGAGGACAAGCCGTGTCTATTCAGATGTGTG
>NW_011887998.1:20298-31240 GCF_000806365.1 Fopius arisanus
GTGTGTGTGTGTGTGTGTGTGTGTGTGTGTGTGTGTGTGTGTGTCTGTCTGTCTGTCTGTCTGTCTGTCTGTCTGTCTGTCTGTCATACGATGTGAAGGGCTATAAGTACTAGTTATATCTATATAGATATGCTGTCCCTTTTTGTTTATAAGTATATCTCTTTCCTTGAAACACTGAAACACTCGTATGTGAGGAATATATCTTAGGTCATTAAAATTACTCATGCAGGATTAATAGGACGTATCCTCGGGTTGTTCGCGGCTGGTGGTTGGTATTGGATGTGATGGGAGTGGCTCGTACGCGCCAGGTGGCTTAGGCAGGGAATAATATCCCTCAATAGGAGCGACAGCCGGGGAGTTATTTTCACGAGTGGAGTTCAGGGATGAAAATGTAAATGTTAAGGGGATACTTGAGTCCATGCCTGAGGATCGCCGTTCTCTATGTCTTAGGGGGCATTTTGCTTGGTTCGCGATATCCATATTCATCGATGCCAGGGAAGAGTGTGGTCAGGTTGAGGGGAGTCTGTGAGGCGTAGTCTGGCGTTTACTACAGCCGTGTTGGTCATGAGATTACTTCGCGTTTTCAATACACATTCTCTATTTATTCAAATTTTTCCGTTCCCGGTCAGGGTAATATCTACTGCAGGGAAAGGTGGACACCTGAGCTCGGCAGTTGTCGGGTTTGGAAGGCTGTATAGCCAGCTTCCTGGCTTCTCGAGAGGGGTCCAGATGTCTTGCTTTGCTCGCACTACCTATACGTTTCATACCTGTAAGGCGCTACCGTTAAATTTATGAAAAATGCTCATTTCACAGTGGGCGTCGCTAGTTATAAACGAAAAGGGGCTTGGTGGCTTGCAAATTAGATATCCGTCAAAAACTTTACAATGTTTCCGCAGTTGGTCACTGGTTAAAAACGCCCTTGCACCTCCTTTGATCATCCATAAATAGTCAGCTGTTATGACAATATATCCAAAAAGCTGGAGACTCGGAGATATGCTTTGCAAAACGGGGTGTGAGTGAATTTTAAAAATCTTGTCGGATGTTTTCTTGACAATGGGCACCTGCACAGTGATGAAAATGTCTTTTTATTAATGCTAGCTGAATTTTGGCGATTTCGCTTAATTCCCATAGTGCTAAACCATCCCTTGGCGCGGGGATCGACGGGTCTGATTCCTCGTTGGATAGATATCCTATGAGGCTTCGAACCTGTCTTTGGTCAAAAGCAAAAGGGTGTAAAATGACGAGTTTCGCGGATGATATGATCTGGGTGATGCGTGTTCGTTCTCGGGAGATGGAAACTAATATCTCCTGGAGTTGGAGTGCGGTTGCGGATCTAATCTTCTCCGACGTTCTTTCCTCGGTAAAAACCCACAGTTTGGTCTTCAAATCGTCATATATCTTATTTAATCTGGCCGTCAAATTATTTATTGGGGATCCTATCTGAATAATTTTTTTATCAAGATCGTTGGAGGAATTTGTTTTCCAGGCGTTTAGCGAGAACTGGTGTAAGTCGCTCATTTCCTTGATGACATTTGAAGAGAATTTCTTATGGTCGGTCGCTTCGTGGGTATTGAAGGGACGCAAATGGTCGCGGAGGGCTTCCCATTCTTGCCGATTTATGTCGTTCGACGGTGACCACATTGGTGCGAGATGTCGATTTGAGGATATTGGAGATTACTGTGATTGATATACCGATACACAAGTGGCATTATTTGTTCGGAGTGCATGTAGAGTTCCTGTAGTTCAATGCTGTTGAAAATTGTCCATTCTCTGGTGATCTTCCTTACCGGCTCCATTCCTTCTAGGTAGATTCCGGAGGCGGTGGTGAATTGTCTTTGATCATGTAGTCGCCCCTCGGCAATGGCTCCCTGGATGAGCAAGTAACCGACCGGAAGTACTGTTGCCATGTTGGTGCCTACATTTTGGAGTACACGAAGAATGTTTTTAGTAGAGCGATGAATGCTTTAAAAAAAGATGAGTAGCGGAAAGAAAGATGAAGACGGCTCTTGAAAAAAATACAACTGATTAATAGATGACTTGTTTATTGTAAAAATGTTTTTTTTCTGTTTTTCTTGTTGCGTGTTTCGTGGGAGATAAAGGGTGAGTAAAAGACAGTCTCCCGGTGATGGGTCAAGAAGAAGAGAAGGAAGAGTTGGTTTTTCACTTGGAGACGTACTTGTGTACCTGAGTCCCAATTTTCTTTAAGCCTACTGTATATATATATAGTGCCCGTGCGTGAGGGGTCGAATTGTTCTTACATTTCATTACATTTCACGTAGGTAGTGTATCGTGGTTCTCGTATCTAGAAAACGTAGTGGGAGAGAGGGAGAGAGGGATAGAAATGCTAAAGGTGGAAAGGAAGAGAGAGAAAGAAAGAGAGAGAGATTTTTTTCTCTTCTTCCCTCCTTGTTTTTGAAGGGGTAGTGTAAAGCACGGAGGCATCCCTGCTTTAGACCAAAAGAGTATATCTACCCCCCTTTTTTTTGCCTTAGGGCAAGGAAAAGTTCCTTAGCCCTGCATGATTTTTATTTCTATTGGTTGGGTGGTCGAAATAATTAGGATAAGATTATTTTAGGGGGTTTTTTTTTTACATTTCCCCCTTTTTCTTTTTTTTTATATATTGGGGCATACGTGTACATAAAGTTTCTTAAGATCTAAGGTGGGGATACTATGTTGGGTGGTCGAAATAATTAGGATAAGATTATTTTGGGGTTTTTTTTTTTACATTTCCCCTTTTTTCTTTTTTTTTTATATATTGGGGCATACGTGTACATGAAGTTTCTTAACATCTAAGGTGGGGATACTATGTTATGCTTATTTCCTCATCTAAAACTATGCAATCCACTACCCGTGGCGTGGTCCGGGGAAACCACGGGCATATTACTTCCCGGACGAGGTGGACTTCGTCGTCAGGGGCTCTGCCCACGGTGCTGGCTAGTCCGGTGTAGACCACCTCTAGTCGATCCTCCTCCTCCCGTAGTGATATTAGGGGTGTTGACGCCCTCAGTGGCGTCAACACCAGGACCTTGTCCTCCTCCATTTTTTCGGTGAGAGAGACCTGGGGAGTCCGGGATGGCCTCGTCCCCGCCACCTGTAGAGGCGGTCCCCGGGGATGGACTCACCCTCCGCCAAGGTCTTCGATGTAGTGGAGCTTGGCGAGTACCTGCCAAGGTCCAATGTCTCCTCGGCCTCGGATTTTCCTGCCCCCTGCGACAGGTCCAAAGGCTCCTGAACCGGGAACAGCTTCTCGTATAGGATCCGGACCGTTCCGGGCAGCTCCTCGCCGCGGAGGTAATACTTGGGCTATGCTGGGCAGTACTGGCCGTTGGCCCAGAACGTGGTGAAGCAGAACCATGTCTGCTTCCTTAGGTCGGCTGGCGTCCTTGCTGATGGCGTGGTGCTTGTTGGTGATTCCATGTCGGTAGCGTGAAGGTTGAACTGACTTCCTAGCCCAAGTCGTCGGGTGTTTATATGGTGGATTTGGAGCGAACGATGATGGGAGGGGGTTGTTTTCGTGGTGCCAGGTGCAACAATTTTCCCGGAAGGCGGTGTCTTTGGTAAACGCCAAGTTTTTCTCCCAGGGTTTGCCCCTTCTTTTTATTGGTTGACGGTATTCCTTCCCATTATTGTCTGGGCCTATTGTATCCCGATCTCAGGAGAAAATTTTTGGTAGAGCCAAAGTTTGACTAGACTGTGTGGATTCTGACTAGAAAAAACGGGGATTGACAAGAAAAAATGAGAAAGGTATGCGGTCATCATAAAAATAAAGAAAGAAAAAAAAATTCGGGTCTTTTGTACGTCGGTTGTTTCGGCGAGCTTGGAGGATTCCAGGAAACTTAAGTCTGGTGATTCAAAAGTTTCGCTGGAAAGTGATAACAATAGCTGGTCAAAACCCAGGACGGATTCGAGCGCATCGTCTTTCAACAAAGGGAGTAAGTCAAAAGGATCGCGTGTCATCTATTGGAGTATGCAGCTGGGTCATTTTGGGCCCGATGAGGCCTGTTTCGATAGGGCTGCTGATTCTTCGTCTTCTGTGGCGCAAGGGGGTACGCAGGTGTTCTGCCGTCATACCAAGACACAGACTGCGTACTCATCGCCTCTTCTTAATTTTTCGACGGGCTGTATCCTACAGCGATGGCATACCGGGATTGAGGGATTCCATGGTGGTTGAACATAATGGGAATTGGTCTTGACAATCGTGGGGTTGCTAATTTCTATGTTTGCGTACTGATCGCTATAAAGTGCCTTGAGATCAGTAAATCCATTGATCTGGCAGCAAACAGTTGCATCCAATTGATCCCAGTCCACACTTGCCCCATGTGTTGGCTGAGGGGGGTCTTGGTTGGTTGATTCTCCCATTTGATGTGCGGTGTCCATTGCGTCTTCTCTCAGCTCCTTATGATATGGTAGGACGGATAAAATTATTCCTGTCTTAGTCACCATATTCCCTCCTTTCCTTGGGAATTCCTTTTAGGATTCTTCCTCTTTGCGACTCTTAGAAGTACGTGGTGATCAAATATGGATATAATATATATATGTATAGAAAAGGTTAGCATAATTTTCTTGCCAGGGAAGGCTCTTGGTCATCTTAATATGAGAATAGGAAGCGAAGCAAAAAGAACGAGCAATTTATTTATGGTGTTCGTACCGGAAGGGTTACTCGCCCGTTATTTGCAGGTTGGGGTAAAGTTCTGGCGACAATTGTACCCTTGGTGCCATCGGTTGGGGTACTTCGAACATTTTTTGTCCATTCTCGAGTATCTCTAGGGCAATCGATTGAGGCTTGTCCATCGTTCTATTGTCCTTTGCTTTCCCATACTTTTTTCGTCGGCCTTGTTAAAACTCCTATTTTTGAAATGTAGCAGGAAAGTGGTTAATGAGTCCCAGACGGCACCTATCAGCCATCTACTCCATCCGAAGGCGCGATGGGGGGCATACTCATGAATAAAGGTGTCTATCATAAATTTGATTTTTTTGACGATATGCCAATCGGTCCGGCGCTAAATGTTGAGAGGCCTGTCAAGAATCCCCACACTTTTGCGGAGGCTTTATTAGCGATTTTTTCAGTCGAACTGCAATCGAAGAAATTGGAGAACGCAATACCGGGCATATGTATGGTTTCTTCCAAAGCTCTTCCAGCAATGGTATCCAGGACTGCCGTTTGTTCTTTGGGGAACATTAGGTGGTCTTGTAATTCCTCGAGGTCCATCATTGAATAAATTCCAGATGTGGCCAGGCTAGCTAGGTTCTCGTATTTCAAGGTTGGCTTGGTCATTGGTTCTAATTCTCCTGGGGCCATTACTGGAATGGGGAGAGCAGTCATCTTAATCCAGCTCTCATCTATCTTATACATTGATGCAATGAAAGAATTGCAGCTGACTCACGGGCTTTTCTTCAATAAGATATGCGTACGAAGAGCTACGAACATTGTCTCATTGTTCATCGTCACGGGTAGATGACCATAGCAGGTAGTTGTCCGAGATCCGGTTACCGGCACGGCTAGGCATTTTACTATGTGGATGACTTCGCCTGCCGTATTGGCCATATAACCAGGCTCTTTCAGTATTCTCAGCGCAAATTCAGCGTGCCTTGAGTAGGCGATTAGGAAGGAGTTTTCCAGCATTCGTCTTTTCAATTCACATTTTTGCGTTAGGACATCGATGTATAAATCTTTCAATTGTTTGCCAAATGTTTCTCCACATAAATAAATTTGCTATTGACATAGGACATAAGGTTTATAGTATTTACAAATATAGGGGTTTTAAATCGTTTAATGTCATCTTTGCGTATTTTAGAGATGAAGAGATCCGAGTGACGCATGCTAACCAGGCGGTAATCGCAAAGAGCCGTGATCCCCTTTTTTGCTAATCCGAAGACTATTTCTCCACTTTGCACAGAATATACTTCCTCCACATTTGCCGTGTTTGTGGTGTTGTCATAGATGCGCTGGGCCGCTCACTCGTAGAGTACATCGTATGCGTCGAATGAACATTCATTACTGGGGACTGATGTCCAAGAGGCGCTGCTTCCATCAGTATCCATACACGCATCTTTGGAGAGAGTACAACGTTTTCCTTGCTTGAGGTAGACTTGGTTCTCGTCCACGTTTACTGCAGCGTCATAATCTTGCAGCCCTAGTGTGAATTTCGCCTGTACGGCGACGATCGTGCAAGATCCATAGCTATCACTAAAATCACCTCCTTTACAGCCTCCGTCAGATTGCACGGTTTCAGCTAGCACAGCGGGTTTTTCACTCGTTTTGTTAAGTGTTAACCCGACAAATAAGGTATCACCGAACCAATATTTTAGGTGTTGATGAATGTCGTGGTGTAGGCTTCGCTACATTACCTACCAGCGGTAGTGTTTCTATATTACCTGCGGGGCCTAGGTCGTACTCCCGTACGGTGGCACTGCGAATACCAGAGTGGGGAGCACTTGGGACTACGTCACACGACGCTTCTCCCACTCTGCACTGGCAGCTATATAAACGCCTACGCGAATTCTCTCGACCAGTTCGTGCTCGGTCTTGCCTTGAGCGCAGAACTACCTGGCTAGCTATCTAGTTCTTTTAGCCTTACCTCCTAGCAATCCTACGCACTCGTTACTACCTGGACTTTCTCTCCGTTCTCAAGATCGAGAAGTGGCCATCCCACGGTACAAGACCGTGCACTCACCGCTATCGGTCCCCTTCCTCCTATTCCCGGACGAAGGGACGATTGCTCTCTGTTTGTTTCTCCCCTTTATAAGGTTGAGAAGTTAGATGTCTAAATCGCTCTCTGCGTTTTGGACGCAAGTCAAAGACGTGTCTCTCTAAGACATAATTTGTAGTGTTGGCTCTCTCGACTGACTCTACCCAGTCAGTACGCCACATATTGGTGACCCCGACGTGATTTTTTTTTACGTCCACCAGTGCAGTTTGGTCTGTTCTCTGTTGAGTTCTCTCATCATCATGCCTATCACTGATGATACGGGGATAATGGCAGAAGGCCCAGCCACCTCTGCTATTACCATCCATGCCCCTCCGTTTGCCATGGATAAGCCAGCTCTCTGGTTCGCTCAGGTAGAAGCGCAATTCCGTATCAAAGGAATTGTCACTGAGCTGGACAAATTCAGCTATACGGTGTCCCTGATCGACACACGTATAGCTGCCGAGGTCGAGGACGTCATAAATTCTTCTCCTGCTACCACGCCTTTCCAAGCGCTAAAGAAAGGCCTTGTTGGGCGATTTACTAAATCGCGACAGGCCAATCTTCTCCAGCTGCTGGACCGCGAGAAGCAAGGTAATCGTTCTCCTTCCCAGCACCTTAGATACCTGAAAAGCCTTGTCCCAGACATCGATGAGGAGGTATTGAAGGTGGCTCTCTCAGCTACCTAAAGCAATCCAGATGGGTCTCGCCATACAAGCGTCCGATGTGACAGCCGAGAAATTTGGCGAAGCAGCGGACAGCTTGAGAGATCCTCCAACCCTCCAACGTTGCTCCGGTCTCCAACGTAGAGCAACAGATCGCTGCGTTGACGCGCCAAGTCGCCACGCTTACGGCACGACTTTCACGTGACAGGGAGCAGCCCTCTCACTCACGCAGTCGAAGCTGTAGTCGATCTCGCACTAGGAAAGTGGTTAAGGATCTCTGCTGGTACCATAAAAAGTTCGGCAAAAATGCTAAAAACTGCAGCCCTGGATGCACCTTTCCGGGAAACTCGAACTAGAGTCGTTGGTGGCGACAGCTGACTCTCTCCCATTTTCTTGCCGCCTGTTCCTCGCGGACAAAACCACGCAAGAACGCTACCTGATTGATGGAGGATCCGATCTGACTTTGTTCCCTGCACGCGGTAAAGTGAAGCCGACTGGTTATCAGCTTTACGCAGCAAATGGAACGACCATTGACACCTACGGTCATGTTCTGATCAATCCTAACCTGGGATTACGTCGAGACATGACCTGGCAGTTCCTCTTGGCAGATGTCTCTCATCCTATCATCGGAGCCGATTTCCTGTACCACTTCAATCTGTTGACGGACCAACGAAACGGTCGTCTAATAGATGGTACTACCGGACTCTCGTCAAAGGGAGAGCTTTTCAAGTTACCGCCTCGCATGGTGAAGACGGTCGATTTGCTCTCTAATTCCAACTGGCATTCTCTGCTGGGGGAATTCCCGGACATCACGAAGCCAGATGGCCAGCTCAAGATGTCTGCACATACCACGCAACACCACATCCGAACAACTGCTGGGCCTGCCGTTTCGTGCCGCACACGCCGTCTGGCCCCTGAGAAACTCGCCGTTGCTCAGGCTGAGTTCTCAAAAATGGTCAAACTCGGTGTTGCGCGACGTTCGTGTAGTCCATGGGCCTCTCCTCTTCATCTTGCTACCGAGAAGAACGGTGAATGGCGACCATGTGGGGACTACCGCTCTCTTAATGCAAGGACGATCCCTGATAAATATCCTGTTCGCTATCTGGAGGATTTCACGGCAAATCTATATGGCAAGTCAGTTTTCTCGACAATCGATCTCGTCAAGGCGTTTAACCAGATCCCTGTCGCCCCTGATGACATCCAGAAAACTGCCATCATCACGCCATTTGGTTTGTTTGAATTCCCCTTCATGACCTTCAGGTCTTCGGAACGCAGCACAAACGTTCCAAAGATTAATCGATGAAGTCACACGGGACCTCCCATTTGCGTTCGCTTATATCGATGACATCCTCATTGCATCGGACAATGAGGAGCAGCATCGTGAACATCTCCAAACACTTTTCCAGCGACTCCGGGAGTTCGGCCTGGTCGTCAACGTGGCGAAATCAGTCCTGGGGAAGTCGGAAGTTGTTTTCCTCGGTCACGTGGTAAACACGCACGGAATCATGCCTCCGCCAGACCGAGTTGAAGCTATCGTCTCTTTCCCTAAGCCAGCAACTATTCAACAGTTGCGCGGTTTCATCCGGACAATCAACTTCTACCGGAAGTTCATGAAACACGCTGCAGTCTTGTTAGCTCCCTTGAACGCTCTCTTACAGAACCCTAACCTCAAGGGTAGTCATCCAGTCGCTTGGACTCCAGAATTGGAGCTCGCCTTTGACGACTGTAAGAAAGCTCTCGCTGAAGTCACCCTGCTGGCACATCCAAACAGTGAGGCAGAGTGGGCGATCTTCACTGACGCCTCCGATCGCGCAGTCGGTGCAGTGTTACAGCAGCGCGCTGGCAAAAGCTGGCAACCGCTTGCTTTCTTCAGTCGTAAACTTACGCTGGACAACACTAAATATTCGGCTTACGATCGTGAACTTCAGGCTATATTTTTGGGCGTTAAGCACTTCAGGCATATCTTTGAGGGACGTCACGTGACAATCTACACTGATCACAAGCCCTTGGTCCATGCTTTGCAGCAGAGTCCAGAGCGTGCTTCTCCGTGGCAGTTCCGTCGCCTAGATTTTATCGCTCAATTCACTTCAGACATTCGACATGTCGAAGGTGACCACAACATCGTGGCAGACACGCTCTCTAGGATTGAAGCTCTCTCAACCGCGGTGTCACCAGTGAAAATACAACGCGCGCAGATTGATGATGCTGAACTTCAGCAACTTCTCCGTCGAGAAGAAATCTCAATCCAAGTGCGCCGGTTACAGTTCCCTGAGCACAATGTTTTCTTGTACTGTGACATATCCATAGGTACGATCCGACCCTACGTCCCAGCCTCCTTGAGGAAGCAGGTTTTTGACTCTCTTCACTCATTGGCCCATCACGGACAAAAGGGGTTACGAAAACTTGTTACTCAACGCTACGTCTGGCCGACAATGAACAAGGATGGTTCGTCCTGGAGCAAGCATTGCCTTCAATGCCAACGTAGCAAAGTCCACCGGCATACCTCGTCACCAGTCGCTGAATTTCGGGCTCCTTCACAGAGGTTCGAACACATTCATATCGACTTGGTCATCCTTCCCGTTTCGAAGGAACACAGGTATTGCCTTACGATCGTGGACCGTTACACACGTTTTCCGGAAGCGATTCCGCTGAAGGAAACGTCCACAGACACCGTCGCGCATGCTCTCTTATACCACTGGATCGCAAGGTTTGGAGTCCCTCAGAGGACCACAACGGATCGAGGACCGCAATTCCATTCGGACGTTTTCCAGCGTCTCAAGGAACTCCTCGGCTCCAAACGCTTGTTGACCACACCGTACCACCCAGCGGCAAATGGTTTGGTCGAGCGGTTGCACAGGCAACTCAAAGCCGCCTTACTCTGCCATGGTGATTCCTGGTACGATGCATTACCTCTCGTACTCCTTGGTTTGCGCACCGCGTGGAAGAATGATCTCCAATCCACGCCCGCCGAGTTGACGTACGGTGAGAGTATTCGGTTACCTGGTGAATTTTTCGCTCCCTCCGACAAAACACAGTCGTCAGGTGCCCTCCTGAAAAGCCTTCAAAAACACTTTCGTGAGCTAGCACCGGCTCCGATGGCCAGGCATGGTACACGAAACACTTTTATGTCCAAGGATTTGGCATCCTGCACCCACGTGTTTGTTCAGAATGATGGAGGCAGCTGCACGGCACTCAAATCACCTTACGATGGTCCGTTTCCTGTCGTCAGCCGCCATGACAAATATTTTGTCGTAACGGTCCCTTCTACATATCATTAGACCGGTTGAAACCCGCTTTCATCCTCGCAGATGACACAGCAGCCAACGCCGGCGACACACCTGATGACGCACAACCATCAACCAGTCGACAATCGGCTCCTGTTGAGGTTGTACCCAAAATTAAGAAACGGGTTACGTTCTCTGCCAAATTTTCTGGCCGAAAATCTCCAACAAAGGGAGTCATGTAGCCTTCGCTACATTACCTACCCGCGGTAGTATTTCTATATTACCTGCGGGGCCTAGGTCGTACTCCCGTACGGTGGCACTGCGAATACCAGAGTGGGGAGCACTTGGGACTACGTCACACGACGCT
>NW_011887998.1:31550-40794 GCF_000806365.1 Fopius arisanus
AGTTGGATCTCTAAATCGCTCTCTGCGCTTTGGACGCAAGTCAAAGACGTGTCTCTCTTTGTAGTGTGGGCTCTCTCGACTGACTCTACCCAGTCAGTACGCCACAGTGGCATATTTCCGAAGTGACTCTCACTAGATAGTCCGCGAACCCGTTATGAACTATTTAATTGTGGGACCACATGCCAAACTGGTAAATTATACGATCGCGTGCCACGCGGCAAAGTTTAACGTGAACGCTATGGAATGTTGATAATTGGAGCACTCTCATATGAGTTTCGGTGATCATTGGTTTTCTTACTTCTATGTTACATGGTTTTACATTCAGGAGAGAGATCGTGGTTTAATTTGCATTTGGCGTTCCGCAGTCGTATGCTACGAATCCGCATACGCCGTGGGAGATACCCAGCAGAAAAAAGGACAGAGTCATTCCCATCTGAAATAAAATTTTCATTTCCTCAATTTTCCTGTTTCTTATGCTTGTTTTTTTTATTTGGTGAGAGAGTGATGTTTTAATTTTTCTGTTGGTTTTTTGTCGGTGTGCGTTTCTTTAGACGACAGTCTCGTAAACATGGTACTCCGCAGGGCGAAGGTGGTCGTAAACTTCGTCGTATATGGGGCCAGTGGTGCACAGGTGTGAATGATTGGGGGCATCGTTGGGAGCAGGAGCGTGGTCCACGAGCCATGCCTTCATTCTCAATGCTCGATTGAGGGCGCACTGATAATCACGGTGGCGTCTCAATCCGTGAAACCCGCATTTTGTCTCAATGTACGGTAAGGCATCCTGGCACCTTACCACGTCGATTGCCTTAACGATGTGGCTGCACATGATCGTCTCTAGATCATCGGTGTTTTTGGCGTTCATTGAGTAAATCTGGGTAGCGGCGGGTGACAAGCTACGGAGGAATTGTTCCACCCGCGAGAGGTCTGATTCTCTCTCTTCCCACTCGATTCCGTGTCTCAGGCGTGTATTGTCTCGATTTCTCTTCAGGACTTTTTTTGATAATTTTCTTGCCGGGTGACTGGGTTTGATCGTCCAGTGTGCGACGATGGAGTTCTCTACTCCAACCACGGCGATTTGTTTGGGGAAGCGTCGGTTTTCCTTATCTAAAAGGACCTGGATGTCTACGATGTAGGCCGGCATCTTTGTCTGTTGTCCTGTTAAATTAAATGCACACTTGGCAATGTTTTTGTTGGTGGTTGAGTTTCCCTTGTAACCAGTGAATGAAGAAAACCGTCATTAGTTAAAAGATATGAAAACATGCTAATTTGGTAATCGTTAATGTGTAGAGCAGGCATGGGTAAAGTGCGCTCACTCGGCTCACCTAGCTCCCAACCTCAATTAGGCCAATGACTATAAAAGAAGGGGTCCTATTGTACCGTGCAGATAGTTGGAGGGGCGAGACCATGATGCTTGGGTCAGAGTGGGGGTATCGGTACGTCAGTCAACGCCCAAAAATTTGAATTTTTGAACGAAAAATATGAATATTTTTCTTGCTGCATTATGCATTGTTAAAAAATATCAATTAACCATTTTTCCCTCTATCGATTTGCGCATAAAATTCCATTAAATAAATTACTCTGAATTGAATATTTCGGCAGCAAATTAATTGAAAAAGAAGTGTTGAAAAGATTTTTTAATTTTTGTTAATACTGTTTGAACATTCCCTCCGCAGTATTTTAAAAATTTAAAAGAGTTTTTACCATGAAAAAGCAAAAGAAAACAAGAAATTTGAATTCCATAATTTCATGACTCTTTGACTTTATTTCCTTATATCGGTCCCACTGTTAAAGATTTGAAAATGCATCCATTTCCAGCTAACCACGGAAATGAATAATTATAGCAGAAAAACATAAAAATTATTAGCTGTAGAGAGTGATCGAGCAAAAATAATTGAAAAATGTTCACAAAATAAAAAATCCGTAGTCTGGCTGACAATTGTGGAGTGAGTGTCTGCCAGACAATTATTTGGGATTTGTTCCAATATGAATAATGAAAGAATAAATAGATTCATGCAAAAAATGGAGTTAAAAGAATCAGTTCATACAAATTATTTGAGAGAAATTTCCTCGCAGAATTTTCATGGTAAAATCATTTTGAGTTGTCTCCTTTGGCTCATATATCGGCAAAAAATAAGAAAAATACATTAAAATGTAAGGAAAAATCCCATTCGTTTCAAACCCAGAGCTTTCTGTGGGACATTTATATTAAAAAAAACTTCTAAAAGAATACAATCACAAACTTATATAGGTTTCATAGAAATTCAATAAAGTTCCAATAGAATTATCGTGCGAGCCTGATAATAGTTCCCGAAGAATTGTTTTTGTGCTATCGAGTCGAAAAAGTTTGACTAAAAGCAAATTCCTGAGGAATTTCTCTTCAATATCTTAAATATTGTTTTGGGCAGATTGAAATGGTTTTTTTCCAAGGGTCTTGGACGAAGGCATTTCAAGTCGTGGAACAGTAAACATCGGTGCCTAAAGTTGCCGTGAATTTCAACGTCAACCTTTGAAAAGTATTGTAAGCTATCGACAATTTTTAATTAATATCAAATTATGAGATGCCAAGTTCATAAGTGAAAATGCTGGCGCGTATGGTTCGGGGTAGTCCCCAATTTTACGAAAAAAATGGATAGGGAAGTCTCTGTGGCGGTGCTGATGAATTTTAAATTTACCCCGAAGACGTACCTGTCGAAGGGGGATTTTATTGAGAGGGTAGGTAGCCTGTCGGAAGCGGGTGGGAGTGAGGGGGGGAGGGATAAATTCCTTTGCTTTAACCCCAGTGATTGGTCAAAAACGACCAACTTATAAAACTTAGATACATAATTTATTGATTGAATTTTAAAGAACTGACATCTCATTTTTTTCCAATTTTTACTAAAATAATTATTCAACATTAAGGTAACCAAGAAATAATTAATTTCTGGCACCATGTTGTTTGAACGGTGAATTGGTGAAAATTTGTTTGCATTTTTAGGCGGTAAGTTTTTTTGAATTTGAAAGGAAAGCGCGCGGTGCTCTCTCTGTCTTACCCCACTTCGTACACGCTGCCACTCCCACCCTGACTACGCTGGGCTCCACGCAATTGGGGTATTCTATTTCTAATAATGGGTCTAATAGGGTTTTATGGCCCCGGCTCCCGAGGGTCCGATTTTGCCCATGCCTGGTGTAGAGGGTGTAGAGATGAATCGTTGCAATTTCATGGGATCAATACTTCTATTCTTTCTGTAACTGGTTCTCGGCAGAAACAACATATTGTTAGTCCTTCCGAACACTCCCTGCAAGTAACTATATGCGTACAGGAAACAAAAAGTATTTGTAAGTCCTGTACTAGATATACTTTGCAGGTAGGTTTAGAATTTTCTGCCACTGGGACAGCTTTGGTGCCTGTTTCCAGCGCTGGAGGGTTTATTGGAGTAATTGTTGATGTTGTCACCGTCGTTGTGCTCATCGTTCGCGTGACGACGCTGGCTGGCTGGGGTATTTCCCGAATTCCTACAGGAGAAGTGAGCCGGGTACTTCTTCGAATTAATCAATTAATTCCCTGGTTTAAATTTGTGAAATTTCTACATAGGAGTGCCCATCGTCTTGAGCGAGGCATTGGGACGATGGCCGGGTTAATTCCAATAGGGGCATTGCCCGAGGGCTCATTTTTAGTCATTTTGCAATAAGCGTAGATCTGTCGGTGAATGGTACGTGGCTCGTCTCCTAACCATCCGAACAATTTTATGCCCCATGAAAAACATTGCACGGTGTCATTGTTGCCTAAATAAAATAACCCCGCAGAGGATAGGTTAGCTGGGCTGATAGTTCCATTCCAGCGAGAGTGTGGCTAATTGATGAAGGTTTCTAATCGTTTCCGTTCCTCTCGGTACTCCATTTTTTATAGGTCTGGACATTCAATATTTTACGGGCTTAAAGCTCTGGCGATTACGTTGTACGCACAGGTAGAGGAGGCATGCTTGTGTAGTCGATGAACAGGGCATTTTTTGTTACTTTCCAGTACCCATTACAAGGAAGGGATGCCCCCGGACAATTTGCATGGGTCATTATTAAGTAACCATTCAACTGTTTCCATGTTGATGGCGCAGACAAGTTTGGTTTCCTTGACCATTTCCCTTATTGCTTGCAATGTTTTGGCGGGTGTTAAGTCGTCTCTTAATTTTCTACCGATGATCCGTGCTCGATGGTACAGCTTTCTTATATTTAAGCGCCTACTGTCCAGGAATGGAGATGGTCTCACAAACCAGTGATATCATTTCTCCTTTTGTAAAGCGTAAATGGCCACTTCCTCTATTTTTTCTTTTCTAAGTAGAGATTGGTGGAATTGTAGGCTTATGACGAGTATTTTTGCTTCCATGATCTAAAAAATTGATAACGGTCCTGTCCACAGTTTCTTCTTTTTGTTAATTCCTGCATTTTGAGCGAAAATTTTGCAGTATAGTTAGTGAAGGGGAAAAAAAAATTATTAGTATGATAGGGGCGCATAGGTAGCGCGAACGTATACTTTTTCTTAAGCCGATGGTAGGTTTCTTTCCAGGTTGCGTTAATTACACGTTTATTGAGGGGTCGTGGGAGGGGTATCCCTTTTCTCGTTTATATATGTTTATTTTTCGTTGTTGTTGATGTCTTTTCCCTGCATCCTGCATTCGTGGTGTGTTTTTTTTTATTTGGTTCCTTACACGGGGTTTCCTTCAAATTCTGAGTTCGCGAGATCAAACGTGAAGTTTACTGAGGGCATTCCCATAAGAGGTGACGGGGTTAAAAAGGAGTTCACAGTTCTCCCAAGAAAAGGGGTCCTTCGGAGTCGTCCGATGATAAGAGATATACTGGCGTATTCGTGTTTGCCTGAGAAGTGGACAATATGGCTTCAGGTGATGATGTCGTTAGTTGTATTGGGGAATTCGAGGAACCTGGAACTAATATTGCAGTACTGACAGCGCTTGAGTAGATCATCGTGTCGGTGTTTAATAAAGCACATTTGGGGCTTATCTGCCCATGTTTCTAAGCCTATTTTTACGCCGCAGTGATAGCATTGCACGATGTCATCCTTTCCAGAATGAAAAAAACCATTGGCTGCTAGGGCCTCCGGTTTCACAGCTTTATAGTGCCACATGAAAAAGGTTAATACTCGCGTTTCTTCCGCGGCAAAGGCTGGGTGGATTGGTTTTGCGCGGATACTGTTTGGGTTAAATATCTTGCTCTGATTGACGACAGGCAAAATTGTGAATTTTTTATGCAGAAGAAATTGCTTTATTTTTAATACGTTACTTCCAGCGCATACTTAGTTTTTCCTACTGTGTTGGTGAAAGTAATATAGTCCGTTCATTACACTTGAGTATTCTAAGTAAGGTAATTCCTCATCGAGGATTCTACATGTTTGGTGTGTGTGTAATTCGAGTACTCTGCTTATTTGCGCATGGTGAACGTAAACGAGATCGACATCGAGCGGGACCTGCCAGATTGATCCTGGTAGCCAACGCCGGATTGTTCCCCGCCCATCCCAGGGTAGTCCGTGTTTTTCCTTACTAAGATGGTAATTCACAATCTGCATTTTTATCGAAAGTTTTTTCCATTCACACGGGGGGTCTAATATAGCATGTACTTCTGCGGAGCCGTCCACATAGCTCCATGATAATTCCTTTGAAATTAAAAAAACGAAGTGATCAAAAAAACCCTGAACATCTACGCTGATACTTCTCTGTAGGATGTCTGGGTTCATTTTTCTGCAAGATAAAACAGTCGGGTTGCTTTATCGTCGAAAATTCGGTAGTGGAAGAGAAATTGTAACCCGGGTTATTTCTTGAATGAGACCTTGGTAATAAAATAATAAAAAAATTTTCCTCTCTTCCCCCCTTTTTTTTAGAATGTGCCCGCATATTCTTGCGGGACAAATGCCAGTTTGAGGGTGTTTGCGTGACCAACTTTAAATTGTTTCACTTTTATCTAAATCCTCACGTTACCGTTATACATTACTTGTTTAATTTGGAACGGTCCAGTATAATAGTCATCTAATTTGCCTTTTCTATTTTCCTTCAATAAGTATGCGCAATCGCCGCATTTGTATTTTTGAACATTGATTTTCTTGTCTTAATAATTTTTTGATTTTTCTTTTGCTTTTATTAAATGTTCTCGGGCTAGATATCTGGTATCCTGTAATTTAGTGATGAGATTTTCAACATGGCTATGGTAAGTTTTTAATTTGCTGTAAGAAAAAGCCGAGGGCGTTCGGGCTGTCCGCCCATAAAGTAATTCAACAGGTGTAAATTGAGTTGCCTCGTGTTTGCTCGTGTTGGAAGGAAACATCAGAAAATTTAATAAGTCCCATTCAGAGTCAACGGTTGTAAAATGGCCCAGTTAGACGCCCAATACTCTATGACAGGGCCCGGGATTCAACCTTCAGGTAGTCGGGAGCCAGCCTATTACTACGGTCGGGATAATCCTCTTATCCTAATGGGTAGCCAATTAGCCAACCATTGTGAGCGAATACGTCCCAGCAGTGACGATATTGCAGCCAGCCACGTAGAGTGGCGTGCCAGTCGCATAAAAATGGCTGACCCGCCAGAATTGGTGCAAATTTTCCGTTTCAAATTTTAAACAGAAAATAGAAAAATTAAAATTTACAATGAAAAACCCTCAAGAATATATTTAGGAATTGGCTTTCAATAATTATTATTTTCCTACCAAATAGTGCCACTCTAAATGTGAAAAATAAAAATTTGCCACGGTTATTTTTGGAAGAGTCTATTATATATTATATTATATTCCTGATGGTTTTTTTCATCCCAATTTCAATCAATCAAATGATGGCATTTTCCGTCACGTGGTATAAGTAAAACGGTTTTATTTGGGATATGTTTCGAATATTTCCTCGTTTGCTGCTAAGCAATGACAATATCCAATAAACAATTGGTACGCGTTTCAAACCTCAAAACTGTCATTAGAAAAAATCAAGTTCAAAGACTCTACCTCAACATGAGCAGATTTGGAGGAGAATCCTTGGACACTATTGATCAACAAATTAAAAAAAAATTGAAAATTGAGATTTTCTAAGAAAATCGTTTCATCGAAAATCTCGCGCATATTTCTCATTTATTATGGGCTATCTCAGTTCTGTGCACTGCTAGTTTCTTCTCAGAATTCTTATTTTTATATCTCTTTATTCTTATTCATTTCCTTAGCAAGGATTATCACAACTATTGCTCATAATATAATAATTAAATCGTAAAATAATTCGTGGACAAATAGTGGTATAAGACTTACACCACTAGTCATCTACGAATTGTTTGCTTCATATTATTGGGTACAGTTACTGGTCCAGCTCAGGAATGGACAAGTATTTTATTTTATTTGTTTCATTGCTGCAAATATTGTCTGGAGACAAAATAATTGTCAAGGCAGATTCCTCATCATGAAAACATCGAAAAAATAATTTTTCCTCATATTGCTGCTTATTTCGCATAAAAAAAATTATATTTATAATTCAAATTGATGGAAAATCAAAATTCCCGCTCGATCGCACGGTGGCCCTTTGCTGGTGTCGGTCGAACCAGAGCTCAAGCAGAGAGAGATATCGAATTAGAGCAGGTAGTTTTGTTAAGTGGATGAGGCCCCTCTTCCAGCTCTGACTAACGAAGCACGGGAGCCGCGTGAGCCTAATAAGCCCAGGTTGCCGGGCCCTGCACTATGAGACCGTTCTAATGCTCCACTGGATTGCGTGTTATGTTCTGTAGTGCGTATTTGGTTTATTTTGAAACATTTAGCTAACGACTTCATCAACTTGCCGATGAAATTAGCTCCTTGATCGGTTAAAATGGTATGTGGAGCGCCATGTAAAGAGATGAGGTGTTTGGCAAGGGCGTCGGCGACTGCAGCAGCGGTGGCCTCTTTGAGCGCGGCGGCCATGCAGTATTTCGTTGAGTCATCTTGCATAGTTGGTATATAAATGGTGCCATTCCGTGTCCTCGGTAATGGTCCGACTATGTCTAATGCGACCCGATCGAATGCGTCAATGGAATTGTCGGTGATTATCATTGATTGTTTGGTTTTCATACGTAATAATTTCTTTTTCTGGCAGCTTGTGCATGTTCGAATGAAAGTTCTCATTTCTTTTTTCATTCCGTCCCATTGATATTTCTGTTTTACACGGGCCCTAGTCTTTGTTACTCTTTAGGACCGCCTATCATGAATGAATGCGATTCTGCGATTATTTCTGGCCTATCTGCTTCAGGTGATATCTGTATGTTATGTACACAAATCACTAGCTTAATGTTTGTGCCTTCGAGGGCGGCAAGAAGTTCCTGCTTACTATCCATCCATTTAGTTGTATAAATTCCTTCCGGAGAATACGAGAGATTTATGGTTTTGTTTTGACCTTTTACAAGTAGATTTTGTAAAACTCCGAATATGCTTGTTAGAGGCATTTGACCGTCCCAGTCAATTTGGTAATAGGTAGCTCATTTTTTCTTTCGTATTCGAATTTCGCCTAAACTGGTTTGGCCGGGGGTAATTTCTTTGATTTTTTTATATTTTGAGAGTAGCTGTGCTCCGGAGTCAATAGGTGCTCGAGAGGGGGCGAGTAAACAGACCGTTGGTCCTTAGTTGGGCCGTAGGGTGTTATTATCGACCACTTCTTAAATTTTTTTCTGGTGATTTTTTGCTCGGGTATTCCTTTGAGGTGTCCCCTTTTTCTTCCTCTTCCATCGTTGTTAATTGTGTTGGCTTTTTCTTATTACGTGTGTGATCTCAATGAGGAGCACGTTCCGAAATTTCTTTCGGTATTTTTTCTATTCCTCGAGAATTTTTCGGAGATTTATCACGTAGTCGCAGCTGAGGGAGCCGTGGTAGTTAGTTTGAAGAGGAAGGATCCTTCTTCTTTTTTGAATTTATTACGTTGGTTTTGCTTTCTTGTTTTGTCATGCTACGTGTCAAAACATTGACTTTTCTTGCTTGGGTATCCGGTTCCAGGGGAATCGTTTCGGCGCTTGTGCATCCAATATTTTCTAACGAAATGGGGTGGGTAAGGGAGTTTTCTTCCACGACACAAGGCTTTCTGGAAAGCGCGTCAGCTTTTACGATTGCACTTCCTTGTTTGTACATAATTTTATACACATATGTTGCGGACACCGCGGTTTACTACGGTAAAAATTTCTATTTAATAAATATTAAAAAAAAAACTGGTACAACACTAGGTTATAAATAATACAAAGGGACTCGGAAAAATCCTGCATAATGGTGAGGAGTGTTG